>NW_004955411.1:26257003-26259149 GCF_000276665.1 Chinchilla lanigera
CGCTGGGCCGCCGGGTCGGGGCTCCGGGCGGCGCGGCGAGGTCACCGCGGGCAGGTGGCTGCCGGTGCGAGCGCGGCCAGCCTTTTATTTTCTCCCGAGTTTCTCTGAACCCAAAGTGACATCGAAGTCATCGCCAGAGGAAATAAATACAATGCTTTATCCGAAGAAAGGCGTCGTTTTGGAAATGGCTCGGGCTCGAGGTCTGATCTGCTCCCTGTGGAAAGCTCCAGCGGGCAGTCTGCCTAGGGAAGCTGCACGTGGACACCGGGGTAAACGGGTCCCCATCGGGCCAGGGTGAACTCCGAGTGCCTGATCCAGAGATGACTCAAACCATCCGCCACTTTAAATGTCAATTGAGTGGGTTTGTTTTCAGGAAACAAAAGTCCGACGTGAATGTTCCTTGCAGATAGGATACTGTCCACAAGAGTGAACTTAAAACGTTTGCATTCCCCCTCTAGGAGTTTATTAAACGAATCTTCCCAAGTACTACTGCTGACAATTTATACTTTGGAAACTCATTTGAATCGCCTTCTCTTCCTGTCAGTCTGAGAATAGACAACAGATAACCTCCAGAGCAGGGAGAGAAAATGCTCGAATACAATTACTGCCGCCCAGGAATCCCCACTGGGTTTTGGTGCTGCCGGCGACCAGGTTCTGCTCCTGGAGGCGTGTTTGGCGCGAATGTCTCCTCTGCCATAAACGTGAACACGCCTGTAACTGTGCTCTTGTCCAGGTTTGTGCCACTGATTGCGGCTGAGAAAATAAAGACTTTGAAGAAGGGCGTATGCCATTCTACTGATACGCAGAATCCCTTTAACACTGTTCAAAAACACAGACATCTGCCCTCTTCCTTGCCTCCCGATGGCAGTAAGCCTGTAGGACAATAGGAGCTTTCTGGGGTTACTTATACATCTGGGCAACACCTGGCAAGATCAGGTGAGGGTTCTGGGTAGAAAGAAAAACAGAGAAGTAAATAGAGAGGTTTTGTAACTGTTTCTGAACTAGAACTGGCTACGGGGCTCTAACCGGGAAGGAGGAGTCATTTCCCCAGTGGCCGGAGCCTCTTAAGAGACCTGGCTCTGGGCGGGTTCCGACCGACGTGCGATGCACTGTTAACAAGAGGCGGCGAGATGCACCGTGGCTCATTTATGCGCAAGATTTCAGGAAGAGCAGGAAAGGTCAAGTTAGCTACTATACGGGCAGCGACGGGAGGCTGCGCGTGGAGAGCGTGAAGCAACCTTTCGTGACCCTCGTCTCTCTGCCAAGCCCGGGATAGCATGGGGCCGCCGGGCTAAGCAATGACGCTTTAGGGTTAAACGCACCAGTTTTCTATCCCGACTGTTACAGGGAGGATTTCAGTCAAGTCTGTGGTTGCGTTAAACCTATTTGTACTCCAAACAGCAGGCAGGTGTGGAAGCGCTGCTCTGGGGTCTGAAACTGGTCTGGACTACAGGGACTGGGCGGACCGAGGGCGCGGAGTCCGCACCCGGGGCGTGCCTGGCCGAGCCAGGAGGAAACGCAGTATTTTGCTCTTAGAAGCAAGATGGGCAAACGCATACAGAAGTCTTCACACCAGAGGTCGATGTCAGGGCGGGGTTAGGCGGTGGCGGGCTACTCCAGCATCCCGAGGAGGCTCGGCCCTCGATGAACCCATAGATGTCCTTTAATAAACAAGGCTCATGCTCGGCCCCAGGGTGACCGCCCCTCGACACACCACTGTCCGCGCCACGTTTACCGAAAGACTGAACCCGCGTGGCTACACTACACCTGTTTTTTTAATCTTTGAACTCGGGTTAGAGCCCTAACTAGGCTGCTTCACTCGGAAGCTTGGCCCTTGGACTCCGCTTAGCACCCCCTCGGGGACCCCAGCTCGCCAGCCCCAGCTCGCAGGGCCGCAGCCAGGGGACATGAACCGTGAACCAGAACCTCAGGTGCTTCTCTCTTACGTGTTTGGAATTTGCCTCTAGCAAGGGAAATTTTAAACAACTTTTTTTTTTTTTTTTTTTTTTTTTTTTTTTTTTTTTTTTTTTGCTTTTTAAGGCGGCGGAGACTAATTTTACCCACCATCTTGTAAAAGGAAAGGAAAGAGGCGGGCGCACCTGGCCACTAACACCAGGCAGGGATCCACGCAGACTCTAGGCCGCCG
>NW_004955411.1:26259249-26284875 GCF_000276665.1 Chinchilla lanigera
CCCAGCTCGCAGGGCCGCAGCCAGGGGACATGAACCGTGAACCAGAACCTCAGGTGCTTCTCTCTTACGTGTTTGGAATTTGCCTCTAGCAAGGGCAGACTTAAAGAACTTTTTTTTTTTTTTTCTTTTTTTTTTTTTTTTTTTTTTTTTTTTTTTTTTAAGGCGGTGGAGAATAATTTTACCCACCATCTTGTAAAAGGAAAGGAAAGAGGCGGGCGCACCTGGCCACTAACACCAGGCAGGGATCCACGCAGACTCTAGGCCGCCGCTGCCTCCGTGGGTGGATGCGTTAAAATTTAGTCCTCTGGCTCAGGAGGTCTGCGCCTCACCAGCATAAACATCTCCCTCCTCCCAGCACTGAGGGCAAACAGCCTAGAAGAGTGACGACATTGCTCCCCCGAGAGTTCTTTGCACGCGAGGGAGACCCAGGATACTGCCCTGCTGGAGCCCGTTGGTGGCGGTTCAGGTGCCCAGGACTCCAGCGCTATGGGCGCGGCGAGCTAGTGGCGGTGGCGGATTCGCAACTAACGCGCCTGTGCGTGCAAAGCCCCGCGCGCCCCTCTCGTGCAGAACGAAGGGGAGGAGGCTCCGAGGGCCGTGTGACCCTTTCTCCACATCAGGCGGAGTCCAGACTAGAGAGGCTGAAATTTGGGTTGTAAAAGAGTAAGCGTATGGCGCCCAAGCTCCCAAAGTGGGTTTTAGTGCGGTGGTCCAGACGTGACCGCATTGCCATGCCAACCTCTGCTCTAGCATAGACCTCCTCCTGCATTCTGATAATTCGTCTCTGCTATTTGAGCATCTCATCAAAGCTAGAGTGATTTCTGCTGTCTCTCGTTTTTACAGACTGCCAGGGGTGCACACATACACTTTTTCCTGTTCTCTCATCACATGCACCAGGGTACAGACAAGAATTTTACTCAGTAGCCAAGGTCAAGGATGAAGGGTATATTTATAATCAAGATGCAAAATCTGAAGACAGCCACTTAAGCATCTTAGTATGTTATATCCAGATGTTCACTCTCTACCAGTGAAAAGGACAATTTGTCTAGGGAAATATTAAGGTCTTAGGACAGATTAACATTTTTTCTTGCATATTCCAGACCCATCTTATTACCACATTTAGGCACTGACAGCTCTGAAATCATTGTAATGTTAAAGCAGAAACAAGACTTCCTTGCAACTTAGACCCACATGGACAAGAAACAAAGGAGGGGAGGAACCTCAGAAAGAACACCCCTTTTTAGAAATTATGGTAAATGTTACCTATCTGATCAGGGTGTTTTGCAAAGCATTTTCATGCATTGATAAAATCTCTGAAGTAACATTTCTTAGGCATCTGCCTCAGTTGACCCTTGAAATATCTAGGATTAGCTTCAGTGGTTACATACTTACAGAAAAAAAGAAAAAGCAAGTATAACCTTGAATGGGTTGCTGAGAAATGAGTATTTCTTGTATTGTACACCACTATGTCGGGAGACACAAATTTTAAGCTTTAACATCAAACACCTCTGAAAAGCAGCAGTAGCTGGAGAGACAGCTCTGATTCTGTGCATTTTGAAGACGGAAGTGGGTGAGGGTGTTCCAGTCCAGGCCTGGGCACAATTCACATTTTTTCTTTCCAGAAATTGAGCTAGGAATGGTGTATGTGCCTATCTCAGCAATGCTGGTCACAAGAACACAACCAAGATGGAAGCGGGAGATGAATATTGGTTAGCAAATTCAGGTTGAAAGATACTTTGACTCCTAAGTTGATTGGAGGTGGACAGTCCGAGAGGACTGGGCAGGCCAGTGTCCCCTCAGAATGGTGAGTGGCCTGAGGATGAGCTGGATCCAAAGGGTGAGTGCCTAAGTAGCTTCAGGACTTTAACAGGAACCGCTCAGCTCCTTGAATCTCTAGGGGGTTTCCTCTTCTTTGAGCCCCTTTTCTTCTCAGTCAGTGGCTGCACTCAGTCCCCACCTATGCATATCAGAAGTGCCAAGCCCGGCCCCCTTTAGTTCATAAACAAATCACCCACTTCCAGAGCAGACCCTTCCTTGGGGTCACCTAGGGCAGAGGTGGAGCCCAGAACAGCTTTTAGATCTGGGCCCTTGAACCCAACCTAATTTAGAAATCTATTCCCTGTGGGTCTGAGAATCAGCATCCCACAAAGTGGAAGGCAAGGGGAACCCCCCTTACCTAGGCACTTTGGACCTGCAGAAGCAGAGAGGCCAGGAGAGAGGATTAGCTTCCCACAGGACATCTCTGGTTGCTGTATGAGTGGGACCTGGATCTGCCTTCTACACCTAACTCATGTCTCCAACCACGGGGTCTCAAGTAGCTGTCGCCCACAATGGCTCTTATGGTGTTGCCCCAGGACCCTGGTAAGTATTACAGTGTTATCTCCTCTGACCCTGAGAGTATGTGTCTCTGGGCTACCAAGCACATTCCTGGGTCCACCCTCGACCCATCATCTCTGGACTCAAATGTGCTTTTATCTGCACTTGAAAATCTGGGCCCTTGGTGTTATAATTTTGGAAGTTGAGTGTGCATGGATTCACCTGGTAGGTTGGTTGAAACAGACTGCTGTTCCACTTTCAGTTTAAGATTCAGTAGATCTAGGATGGAAGCCAATCAGCATTTTTCAAGGTGCTGCTGCAACTCCACTTTGAGAGCCTTTTCCTGCTCCTTTCGGCCTGTCTTTGAGAAGTCTGTGAGGAGGGAAAATTTTGAAGAGGTGCCTTGCTCAGGAATGAGGTTCTCTATGGTACTGACAAGATCTCTGAAGATGGCCCATTCCTGCCTCTCCTTAGGAAACAGGATGGCCCCAAGATAAGAGGGAGGAAGATAGATCCAGCCAGACCACCCATCAAGGGGGAATGTGGCCTCAGAAAAGCAAAGAAGTGCTCAGGACACCAGCAGAATATTCCAGGGTTCAGGATCTCAGCTGTGTTGCAAAGTCCACCTAGTTTGAGGTTTGATTTAGCTGAGATCCACCAGAAAGGTAGCAGATAGGCACTGGGTCTCCTGTTAGTCTCAGTTCTGTTCTCTGACTTTGAAGAATACTTAGGAATAAAGGATCCAGAGTGTGTACATGGTGTTAATGGCAGAGACTGGTAACTAGAGGGAAAGGCCCTTCCTGGGCGCATTGCGAGATCTAGGCCTCTCCTTAATTGGTGAGGGCTCCCTCCCTTAGAGGTCATAGGTGACATGTGACACCTTAGTCATGTGTTTGTGGGGCTCTTCTTCCATGAGAAAATATTTTCAAAATTTTACAATTGCATTACTATAAAGATGAATATAATTCAGGCTGGATTCATTATAATATTTTTGTTAATCTTATATTTTTTCTTCTGCTTATAAAAGAAATTAAATTAAAAGTTTCATGATCTGTAAAACTGCAATTGGGTTAGTCAGCGTTGCTCCTGAAATGCTTGGAAGGGTGGTGGTACTAGGCATGCCTCCGTCCAGCTGTAGCTCCCAGGCCTCTTTAGGATGTCAAGAGAAAGTTTTGGGGTGAGCATATTTTTTTTTTTTTTTTTTTTTTTTTTTTTCTCCGGTACCGGGAACCGAACTCACGACCTTGCACTTGCCAGGCAGGCGCTTTGCCGCTGAGCTAAATCCCCAGCCCCGGGGTGAGCATATTTATTCATGAGTTGCAGCTCCACTTCTGGTATGAAATCTGTTTGGCCCCCAGTGCTCCCACTATAAACACTGCCCTCCCCACTAACGCCGAGTGGAAAATCCACATAGATTAGGCTGCCAACATCACTTCTTGTCTGAACACCTGAACCACTTCACTTATTTTCCTTACCTGGAAATCCAGATTATTAAGTGAAATCCAATTGTAAAACAGTATGAAAATCAAGTAAATGCATCCTTGGGCTGTCCGTTTTTCTCTGCGGCTATACAGCTTAGGTTCTTAATATCTGTCTGCAGTTTCTTTCTGCATATTCAAGCAAAACGTTAAGACTGATTTTTTTTTTTTTTTTTTTTTTTTTTTTTTTCTCTGGTACCAGGAACCAAACTCACGACCATGCACTTGCCAGGCAGGCGCTTCGCCGCTGAGCTAAATCCCCAGCCAAGACTGATATTTTATACTATTGAACTTAGGTGTTTTCACTTCCCAAGACGTTATGCTGAGAGTTTCATCCTTTCTTCCTTAAACATCTATACAGCATTCTTTTTTAAAAACAGTACAGTAGGGGCTGGGGATATAGCTCAGTGGCATAAGCACTTGCCTGGCAAGTGCAAGGTCGTGAGTTCAATCCCCAGTACCCCCCCCCAAAAAAAAAATTAAAAAAAAATAGAAACAGTACAATAAGAGGAAGGAAACCCAAATGCCCTCAGTAGGTGACAGGATAAAGAAATTGTGAAGCACATTATACATCTTTCCCGCAATCTGTAGGTGAAAGCGTCAGTCTACTTTTACTTTTTTTAATTAGGAAGATAGAGTTTAAGAGTCATTTGAATTTTTCTCCTGTGAACTGTCACCTGAGAAACACCTGAGCCTTCTTGGCTTTTGGGTGAGTAAGAGGAAGAGGTAAAACTGGCTTTAAATAGAGATAAGGTCTTCTCGAACCCCTGAGAGTGGAGCTCACTAGCCATACTGGCAGGTGAAGGCAATCCGCAACATAGGCTCAAAGTTCCACAGTCACCTGCCCACACATTTTTCTCATATGAAATATTTAATACTCCCTTGTACAGTACACAGAATAAAACAGGCAAATATAATTCCAAAGTGTCTTCAAGCAACAGATCTCCTGATTAATTGTAATCAATTAACAGTTTACCTACGTTAAAATAGTGGTTAATTTCCGGAATTCGTATGTTCTAAAATTCGGCTGTTCCCAGTTGGCCCTGGAGAAACTTATTCCTGTGTCTCATTTACCAACATGGGGACCTTCCCACAAAAACAACTCAAGGGTTAACGTATGCCAGCCAATCACTTCTCCTGCTTTGAGCAAATAACCTGGAGGGAACAAGGGGATAGATTCATTCTAGCCGCAGCTTCAGAGGAAGAAAAGCCATAATGGTTTGGTTAAGAATCTAAATAAAAATGATACATAGGAGAAGAGAGAAGAAAAAAATTGTGCCACAAATGTGCAGCCTATCAAGATTTAAATCTTCTCTGATATTTATTTTCACTCCTACAGACCCAATAACTTATTTGTGATGATAAACGTCACACTACAAGCCACCGTATATTCTCCTTGAATATTTAAAAGTCACAGAAAAGAAATCTGATCACAATATGTTTTACCTCAAGTCAGACAGCAGTAAACATGGGTGTTAACATTTTATATTAACTCTTCTTAATATTCTTAATTTCATGCTCATTTTGGGACCTGAGTGCATTGGAATTGTAACACAATTCTATTTTAGATAGAGCATTCTCTTTCTCTTACACCTCCTGTCAGAAAGACATGATAATGAGAAACTATTCCAGCAGGAGGAGCTGGTTTAGAAGCAAATGGATTCCATGGCAACTCCTGACTCCACATGACTTCTAATAACTGGCGTTTCAGTTGAAAATTGTCTGTCTGATATTCTGCCCAACGCTGGTGCTTTTTGCGAGGTTTTCCCTAGTTTACATCTGAGAAACAGAGTCTTAACCTCCAGTTTCATGAATAAGCAGTGGCGGTGGCAGCAGCAGCAACAGAGATATGTCACCACTTGTAACCATGATGTAGCTAGCGATTTGTCAAGAATTTTTGGTTCCAATTTTCAGACTAGCTGACAGAGATGAACACTGAATAAGAAATGTCAAGAGCTGGTACCACACAGTGTAGGAAATCTGGAATGTGTGTTCCACTGTAAATTGACAGAGAGAGTCAAATGTTCTCATTCAACTCCAGACCAGGCATGGATCCGGCCTCTGGTAGTAGACCATGAGTGTTGGGCTTCCAGACAGTGACCACTGTACAGATAAAGGGAAACAAGGGCAAAAAGAGCCAGTGTTTCCCTTTTTAAACTATCTGATGTCCTTCAGCAGAGTGAATCTGCTGGTCTCCCAATGGGTATTGGCACCACTGTGATGGTGATTAAAAAAACAAACCACTTACAGTAGGATTTATAGGAGGCTTATGAAAACCCGTATCCAACTATTTCTTTACTGTGACTCAGGAAATAGTTGTATCATAAATGAGTCAGGTGACTGTCCCGGGTAACACTGCAAGTCAGTGATGGAGTTGGGTGCGTCAGTGAGGGTGATGAACTGCATGTGCACTCCTGAGCTTCTCCCAGGGTTTCTGGAGAGATCAGGCCTTACTTCTGCAGGTAAAGACTGAAATTCAGCCCGGGCTCGGTCCTGTGACCCATCCAAAGCTTGTACCTTGTTCTACCTTGCACATAGGCAGCTACCCTGCCGATGTGACCGTCCCTGTTGATTCAAGACTTTTGGTGTCACATTTATCATAAGGCCTTGGAACTAATCACACAGGTGTCTCTCGGTGGTGAGTAAGCGACCAAGAAATAACTTTATTCCAGGGGAGTAAAAGGATGAGTGTAACATCGCAAGTGTGCTTTGTGGGGTTATATTCCAAAGAAAGTGGGAGAATGAAAAAGAAGGAATGTTACTGTGATGGAGAAAAACACATGGAAGTGTGGAGGCGGGAAACACTGAGAAGAGTTTTACTAAAAGCATGACCTCAAAATGGTCTGAAAATCAACTGGCCAAATGTAGGGTTAAACACTTTAAAATAACTGGATGTTTATTTTGAAAACTCTAGTAAGCAATTAATTTATGGATTTTTAAAAATAACTTTAAAAATCATTCTTGCTTCGCAAATTTGAGGAAGTAGAAACCTAGCCCAAACACATAGTATTTACTAATGATATCAGCGACCAGTTCTGCAATAGGCAGCAAAGCTGTGGCTTATACAGGACCTTCACGTCTTCTGAGAAGGAACAGAAACCTGACCAGTGGGACCTTGGATTTGAAGGACTCATGCAGTGACTGGAATGTGCTGAGTGCTGGGCCCGCGTCCCACTTGCTATATGATTTCAGCTCTACAATTTAAGAGTTAATCAAAGCTTCTGTGAATTTGTAATGCAGCATTTTCCTGTGAAAAAGGGGACAGATGACATTTTCCCCAGTTTCTGAAGAGAAGGTAAAACAGAGAGCTGAGGCGATTTCTGGGAACTATGTAGGAATAATGTTTACCTAATTAAATATTCCTAGGCTTTTCCTTGAGAAGTTAAAAAAAACAAATAAAAAGAAATTGAATCTATTGCAAATAGAGTAACCAAGGTGGAAACTGCAATCAAGGAAGTACAAGCATCTCTGATCTAAAAAAGAGACACTTCTTGGCTGACCTGCATTTCATCTTCAATTTTTTTAGCTTTTCATTTTGAAGGGTTTGGGAATTTAGCTCAGCAGCACAGCGCTTGCCTGGCAAGTGCAAGGTCGTGAGTTCGATTCCTGGTACCGGAAAAAAAACAAAGCCCCCAAAACTTTTCATTTTGAAATAATTCCAGAGTTACAAAAAGTTGCAAGAAAATGACCAGAGAAGTCAGGGGCGGGGGTACCCTCCACTCAGCTGCCCCACTGTTAACACCTTACATAACCATAATGCTCATAAATACTAAGGATTGACATTGGTGTGACTCACAGGGCTAATGTGAGGCTTATTTCTCTAGTTGCACTCGTCTGTGTATTTGTGTGTGTGTGTGTGTGTGTGTGTGTGTGTGTGTAGTTCTACACAGTTTTATTACATGTACAGCTTGGCATACCACTGACATAATTAAAACACAGAACTGTACCATCAACACCAGGGTCCCTTAAATGATCCTCTTGGGTTACATCTATATCTTTCCCTCTGTCCCTGTCTCTGATCCCTAGCAATGACTAGTCTCTGTTCTGGCTCCACAATTTTATTATTTCAAAATGGAAGCTATATCAATGGAATCATACAATATGCAATTTTTTGAGATTGCAGTTTCTCTCAGCACAACTCCCTTGAGATTTACCCATGTTGACACCTATATTGATAGTTTATTCCTTTGTATTGATGAACAGTGTTTGCAGGTATGGATATTCCACAATTTGCTTAACTATTGTTCACTGGGGGGCATTTGTGTTGCTTTCAGTATTTGTCCATTATTTATAAGGGCACTGGGGACATTGGTGTACAAGTTTCTGTATGAACATCAGTTTTCATTTCTTTTTTTTTTTTTTTTTTTGGTTTTTCTCTGGTACCAGGAACTGAACTCACGACCTTGTGCTTGCCAGGCAGGCGCTTTTGCCGCTGAGCTAAATCCCCAGCCCCTCAGTTTTCATTTCTATGGCACAGCTGCGCAACAGTGCCACGATCGAGTTGTATGGGAAATCCATTTCTTACTTTTAAAAGAAACAGCTAGAATACTTTTGTTACTATGCCATTTTACATCCTCACCAGCATGTAAGAGTTTCTCCCCAGTCTCAGCAGCATTTGGTGTTTTGCTACCTTTTTTTAGCCATTTTGGTACATCTGATAGTATTGTGGTATTACTTTGCATCTCACTAGTATCTAGTAATTTTGGGTATCTTCTCATGTCCTTATTGGCCATACCTATATCCTCTTTTGTAAAATGTCTATTTATGTCTTTGTGCGTGATCTAATTGGATGACTTGGTTTTTATTTTTACTGTTGAATTCTGAGATTCTTTATGTAATATGTATATATATCCTTTACTGAATTTGTGATTAGCAAATATTTTCTTGCAGTTTGTAATTTGTCTTTTCATTTCCTTTACACTGCAATACTTGCGGCAAGAATTTGTAATTTTGATGATGTCAAATTTTTCTATTTTTCCTCTTTGACACTTACTCTTTTAAAAGTCTTAGGACAATATTGTCCACAAAAGGAATCCTTCATTGTCACAACTATAACTCTGAGAGCTGTTTTCATAATTGCAACAGGGAAAGAAATAGAATTCCAATTCAATAGACATTTATTAAGCATTTACCATACTCTGGACACTTGGGGCTTTTCAGTGGATGAAACAGCAAAGCTTGATGAGGTGGAAATTAAATTTAAGCAAGAGGAGTTAGATAATGAACATAATTTTTTTAAAGTTAATTACAAAACAGGTAAGAGGGGACGTAAATGGTGCAGGGAAAGAGAAAGTGGAACAGAGCCAGGGGTATGTGATGCTGGTGGGAAAATTTGCAGGATTAACTCAGAGTGGTGTTAGTAAAAATGTGTAATTTGGGCCTATATAAAAAGGAGCTGAAGGAGTTAGTCCAGCAGATATCAGGATGAAGGGGACTGCTAGAGCAAAGACCCTAAGGCGACGGTGTGCTTGGAATGTTTACGCAGTAGTGAGTCCAGTGTCTGGGTCAGAGAGTGTGGGAATATAGGAGAAGAGGAAACACACACACACACATATATATATATACACATGCCTAGGAAAATCATTCCAAACCCTGGAGGCCACCAAATGGAGTTTACTTTGAGCAGAGGAAAGACATGTTCTGGGGTTGATCAGAGGAAGGAAAAGATCTGACTCGGTTTTAACAGGGCCAGTCCATGTGGGGGTGAGTAGTGGAGGAAGGCAGAAGAGAAAAGTGGCAACTACTGCAGGGTCCCGGCAGAGCAGGGTCTTGGCAGAGCTCCCGCCAGGGCACCGCAGGGGTGGTGAGACGTGGCTGGAGTCTGCACTTATTGGAAAGTAAAACCAACAGGTTTTCTGATCAATTGGTTTTGGTGGGGAGAAAAAAGAGCCCAAGATTAAAATTAAAGTATAGAATAAAATTGGCCCAGAGCATAGGTTGAGAATAAAAAGTTAGTGAGAAGGAGAGAGAAGGAGAGAGGGAGGAAGTGAAGGAGGGAAGGAAGGAGAGAGAGAGCCAGAGAGAGCCAGAGAGGAGAGGAATAGAGTCAATGAAAGTGTAGTTTAGCATTTGTAAGGGGCAATTTAATAGTGTTTATTAGAATTTAAAATGAATGTATGCTCTTTTTTTTGTTTTTTTTTTCCAGTACCAGGAATCGAACTCACGACCTTGTGCTTGCCAGGCAGGTGCTGTGCCTCTGAGCTAAATCCCCAGCCAGAATGTATGCTTTTATATAACAATTTGCTTTAGGAATGTATTTTTTCAGAGATACCTATACATGTGCACAGTTATATGTAGGAGGACTTCACTATAGAACTGTTTGTAATCATGAGATCTAGAAACAACCCGAACATCCACCAGTAGGGGACTGGTTTATATGTAGAGAACATACAAAGTGTAAAATCATGGCACATTAAACTAAGTGATGTATATCTATGTAATGCTTTCCTACTAATTGAGGAATGTGCTAAATGGCTGAAAAAACTCTCTGTACATACATTTACACACACACGCACATACACACACATATATATATATATATATATATATATATATATACACATGCCTAGGGATTAGTCTGCAATAATATGTAAGAATCTCTTTAAAGAGCAAAGAATGGAAGAAAGAAAACAACTATTTATACTTGCTTTATATCTTTAAACAGTTATTTAATATTGTTTAATTAAACACACGTAAAATTATTATGTCTAATTTTTAAAAAATGTATGAGGGAAAGATTTTTTTCCTATTAATAAACTAAATTTTTACTTCCTTCTTTAGAGGCCCTTGAAGGTCCTACCGTGGTTAGGGAGCATAGGCTGGCTGGAGTGTGGGGCATGATCCAAGCAGCTAAGGCTATTCTCTTAAGAAACGCTCTGGAGGAACTCCTGGGGCTTCTCTGTGAGTGATACATCCCCAAAGAATTTGATAGTCCTTCCCTGCCTTTTGTCATAGAGACAACATTGGGAATTCAAAGGGCTGGAGTCCTCCCAAAGGTTCCTAGCGTCCTGTTTCCTCATCTGAGAAACCAGGGACATCAGCAGCGGTCAGAACACGCTGCTGCCGGAAGAGCTCGGAGGTGGAGGACCTCAGGCTCTCAGACTCTGTGGAGAAGTATCTTTTCTACTCCAAGCCAAGAAGTGCTAGGCAGAAGGAATTCTGCAAATATATTCTTAATAAATGCATTTGGTGCAATTCCATGAGGTATTTTTAGAGATCAGTCTAACTAATTGATGACATTATTAAGTCTTTTATATTTTAGGTTGTGATAATGTTGTTTTGGAGTCCATTTGTGTTTCCTCCTTTTTCAAACTTCACTTTCATCTCTGTCTCCTACAGCATTTGTTTGCAAGGGTATTCAAGGACAGAACGTCCACGGTACAAGTTTGCCACCTATAGGCACGCATTGTCATTACAAGTGTTCTCCTGTGACCCAAACAGCGCTCATAAAAGCAAACAGACCAAAGAGATCATGCACAATTCGCCTCTATGATTTCTACTCTGTCTTCGCTCTCCATTTATTTGTTTACATTATTCCCATAAAAACTGGTATTGACTACGGTCACTAACAATGGTTTCTGTGACTATAAACCAGTATAACTTGCTATATAGAACTATATCTTAAACGTTTTATTATATTTTCCTGTTAGCCAAGGTGGTTTGGACGTTACAGATGCTGTATTTCTTTAAAAACTAATTTTAAAAACTAGATTACTCTGTCTCACTACTTATAACACAAGCGAGAGCATAGGCCCATGCAGGTATAAGTGACATTCATATGCTTGAATGATGCTGGTCAGGGGAGGAAAAATCCCTCAGGCCTTGTTTGGTATCTGAGCTTTGCCTAATCAGGCCTTTGCCCCTGAATATTTACCTCCTCATCAGTTATGAAATTCTTTCTAACTCAATTAAGCCTAAATGTATGGCCTGAAATCACAACGGTAATCTTAACATTTGTGGAGCTCTTACTACTTATTAGGCTCAGGGCTAAACATGATCTTACTCAGGCCGTTTGACAAAGCCAGGCAGTATGCGGCACTTTTACAGAGAGATATGGAATCTTGCCCCAAATTATAATGAAGTGTGTCAGGGCCAGAATGTGAACATGGACAATGGGACCACTAGGCCCTCTACTCCTTTAGACATTGCAACTTGTATCACATTAAATGTTGTCCCTTTTTATATAGTCTCTTTGCAAGTTTACTCATATATATTCCAACAATTCTGTCACAACTATGGAGCACTATTTTGGCTATAACAAGAGTATTCCAAACTAGTGGGCTAATTTGAATCAAATATAAAAAGTGGTCTCACTTGTGTTTGGCCATGTCCAAAATAGGCAAGTGATTGAACCAACGAATGTTTCTCTGTGTCTCTGTGTCTGAGTCTGTACCTGTGTGTGTGTGTGTCTGTCTTTCTGTCTCTGTCTCTGTCTCTCTCTCTGTCTCTGTCTCTCTGTCTGTCTTTCTTATTACTTTCTGGACTCTGAATTGAACCCAGTCCCCAACTACAGTTTTTGTTTTTTTCTATGTTGAACATATATCGAGCACCTAATTTTCTACACTGAAGGAGACAAAAGACACAGAGATACAAAGCAGCATGTGCTGTGTAGTGAAGCTGCAGGAACTACTGAGGGTCAAGAAAGGGAGCTTGTGAAGGAGCACTGGAGCAAGGACAGGCAGAACACAGCACCGAGAAAAGTGAAAGAGTTGGGAAAATGCAAAAAGATAACCAAGCAAAGGATTTGTTTCTAGTATGAGTGAGAAAGAGGGCAAAGTATATGAGACCACGTGGAAGAAGACCTTGTGTGCCAGACTAGACAGCATGTATCCCCATGGTAATGAGCAGCTGCCCAGTGTAGGGGTCCTGGTTGGCCCTGCTTTGGTCCTCATTTCATTTTTGCTTGGTGAGCTCCTGGGTAATGTTCTTCACCCTCAAGGCATTAGTCATCACTGCATTCCCAGCACTGTCCACATTTCATTCTGGCTTGGTGCCTATTGATACCCCAGAACTGCAGTGCCCCCCACATCCACCTACTTGTTTACCTTGGGGCCGGATTCAGCATAGGCAATGACCTGTCCCTCCCAGCTCTCCCCTTTTAGTTTATGGTCTCAACACTGGAGTCAACAGGATCAACCACTGACAGACATCATCACATCTCCCTTTTCTTCTTTCACCTCCTTGACCTAGGGCAAGATCCTGCTGCTGCTAGCCTCTAAGGCCTTTGACATCTTTCGGTGGTGCCAATGATCCTTTTCCACTTCTGTACACAGTTCCTTCTCTGCCTTCTTCTTAGTTAAACCCTATGCATATGCCCATCTGTTGTTGTTGGAATCTGACTAGAACAAGGTGCAAATGACCTTTGGACAGAAGGAGCTTGTGGGAGCTCACAGGATGGAATGCAGGGATGGAATGTGTCCGGATGCATTGTACTCCTGAGGGGTGGGGCTAGAAGGAGCAGTGAAGTAAGGGAGAAAAGGATGAACAAGCGCATTGCTTTCAGTGTGCAGTGTCTCTGCTTCTGCTTCTGGCTACATGGTCTAAATGAGGCATCTATTCATTTCATGCTCTTCTCTTTGTTTCTGTTTTTTGGTAATTCTGGAGATCTGACCGAGGGCTTCATGCATGAAGTGCTAGGCAAGTTCATGATGTGCTTTCAAAACCAAACATCACTTTTAGGTGACTGGCCAAGGAATTGAAACCAAAGTGAAGGAACTGAGCATCGATAGCTCCCATTGCTTCAGTGGCCCTGCTTGGCGTGCTCTAGGGCTGCCGCAGCTCTGGTTATACTTCATGCTGTATTTAATTAGGACCATAAAAGTCTTTGTTTCTCTCATGCCATAATTAAATACATATATGAACTTCACAGATATATCAATTTAAGATGAGTCATGTGGACTTTGAGGGAGGAATGGAACCTTCCTTTTTTATACGGCATCTTTTTTTTGAGGGGGGCGTACCAGGAATCAAGCTCACTACCTTGCGCTTGCCAGGCAGGCGCTTATGCCACTGAGCTATATCCCCAGACCAAGCATGGAACCTTCTGAGTTAGGCTTTGATCCCCTAGTCCCAAGGCCAGAGACTATTTATCCCATCCTTGTTCGGTAGAAGCCCAAATGGGTATCCAGTTTGGACTGGCTGGAGTTGGTGCAGCTGAGAGAAAGGACAATCAATTCTGAGAGCCCATGTCCATGGCAGGTTGGGTCAGAAATAGCTTTACAGTAAATGGCCTGTAGGACAAGGACAGCGAGCTACAGAAGGAAGCTGGTAGGTCTGGTGATTACTTTAGTCAAGGTGTCGCTGTATACCTGCTGACTTTATGTGTTTTAGTCCGCAGTACAATTCTAACTCTGTAGATATGTACAGTGGATGCTATGTTGGTAAATAAAGGATGCCATCCACTCTACAGGCTGTCAGACTGGCCAAGGAATTATTTCCAAAAGAGAAACATTCCAAGATTTTATTCAGGAAAAAGTTACCCAGTTTTAAGTTTTGTATTCCATCATCTTTGGCCAACTGTTAAGGATATATATACATATATATATATTTTGTTTGTTTGTTTCGTTTTGTTTTGTTTTTCTCCGGTACCGGGAACCGAACTAACGACCTTGTGCTTGCCAGGCAGGCGCTTTTGCCACTGAGCTAAATCCCCAGCTCCTGCAGTGTACACTTTTATAGGAGCAGAATCTACTAGGAATCCTCACGGTGTTTCCACTGGGCCTTCAGTACGGCAGGTAGTCATGAACTACTTGAATCTATTATTCTTAATTGATGTTTTGGAAGTCTCCTCCCCTACCTGCATTTTTAAATTGCCCTTTCCAGCAACTAAGCCCAGATCCTTGCACTGGAAGGTCATAAGGGGCTCATTCATAAGCCCCAAGATGTAGGTGGAACAATTTAACCCAGGTAGGTTTGAGAAGTGGGCAACTTAGTGTTCAGAACTGTCAGCATTTCAAGACAGTTGGCACCTTTTGGCGGTCCTTTGCCATCACAAATTCGGGGTTTGGTTTGGCCATTTCCTGAGGAAAAAAGAGTTTGCACTTTGTTCTTTTCCTTCAGGCTTTATGTGTCTTCATCCCACCACCTTCCTGTGAGGCAGAAGCAAAACCTGCTCTGGGCAGTGTGTGGTCCTAGCAGAAGCCATCAGGCAGTACCCACCACTGCCTTCTCTGTGTCCAAGGCAGATTTTCTTCCTTATTTTTCCCCTGGTTCTCATCCACTATATTTCAAGACTAGGAAATGCATTGTAAAGATTGCTGTAATTGACTCCTGGATTAAAAATGATGGTTTGACAATGCTGTGATAATCTCAAAAAGAGAGTGAAATCCTCTCCTAAGTAAACTTTTTTCCTTTCTCTTTTTGATGTTTTGATCTTATGAGCCTTGACTAGGCTCAACTAAAAACAATGGCAACCTCTTCAAAGGAGAATACCAATCCCTTTGAATGGGCTTCTTCTGCTCTAGGTTCCCGCCATCTATCCGCCCTTGACAAGCTCCAGTAGAAGTCAACAGGTGGTTGTCCAAATATAAATGAAAAGGCTTAACTCTAAAACACTGCTATCTGACAGGGTTTTTAGGAGACTTTACTCTGTGGTTTTGGCAGTGGTTGTGTGCTTCTTTGCCAGGAAACAGAGAAATTCGACCTCAAGAGTTAGAGATTTTCATCACTACTGGCCCCACACAAGATCTATCCACTCCTTCCCCACCCCAACAAAACAGAGTGAAATAAAAAACGAACAGAGAAAGAAGCTGAGGAAATAATGGAAAGGGAATGATATAGTCATGCTTAGTAAGTCTATATTTTATTCCTTTACTAAAGACATATTTATATGTATCACAAACATTTTGATGTGTACATAGAGTGGAAAGACAGGTGTTTTGCAGACAGATGTCTCTCAATAAAATTTCTCCACGTTGATCATTGTGCGACAAATTATTAGAGTTATCTATGGAAATAACGTACATTCAAGTCACCACCAGCTTCTCAAGTAAGGATTGATTAAAGCAACAAAGAGACATAGGAGAAAAATCCTTGCAGAATAAAACCTCAGAATAAAATCATTGCAGTTCCCCCTTACTTTTTTTTGTTATTGTCACCTTCTTTACCTCTTTTAGGCAGCCAACCAACAGAGACAAGTCGTATGATCTTAGAGGAAAATATTGACTCCAGGCAAAATTAATTTCCAAAGGAGATTCTGTTGCATTTCAAAGTTGCAAAACGTTTTTTAGTAGAATGGGCCACATAGCAATATCATGGAAAACTTAAAGATTCAGCTCAGAATTTAAGGTTATATTCTTCAACTTCTTGGAAAAGCACTTCATTTTAGACTGTTTACAAGAAATTGTCTTCCTTTTCCATTTTAGTAAGTTCTCTGGGTGTTTTATACTTTCCATAATCCCTGAAAAGGCATAAGTATGACACCTTGTTCTAACCTAGAGGCACAAAGCTTTGATAATATAAATGAAAGAATACAAAAATTTTAGTTCAACTTACATATGACATCAACAAGAAAGTTATATGAATCAGATAAAAATCCCCAGGTAACCATCAGTGACAGAAGTAAACACTCACGTTAACAGAAGGCCAGCACGGAGCCTTCATCTTCCTTCTTGTCCACAGAGTGGAAAGTCTTGACCCTCAGCCTCCGAATATTAGGTTGGGTCAACAGGCAGGACACCTGCCCTTGGGAGTTGCTCCCTGAAAAGCTCTGGGCAGACAGGTCCCCCTGCCTCTCGACTTGCAGTTTTCTAAGATGCCCGAGACTCCTCCTCTGAGTTCTATCCTGAGACGAGGCCCAAGGGAACACACACCCTTATTTAGCCTGATGCCAATTTCAGATGGGCTCATGACAGCTGATCACTGCATGACAGGCACTCCCAGTAGCCCCGGTAACTTCACTGTGTTCCCAAACACTCTGCTAGGATCCCTCCAGCCCGCTGCGGCCGGAGGCTCCGTGTGGAGCGGGGAAGGTGCTCCAGGACTTTCTCCTCAGTTGGATAAAAAGCGCAAGCTTGGACCATAGGGAGGTACACAGATGCCTTAGATGGGTTCAAAGAGAACATTGTTAGAGATAATTCATCCTTCTTTCCATCTGTACCACCACTGATCTTTTCTTAGAATAGGAAGAAATTGTCATAGGAACTGAGCCAAAAGCATATCCAAACACTGAGTGTAGAAAATTTTTATTCTTCAGTCCTTGCAATGCCACGGCACTTGCAAGAGATTAGCACTTGATCACCTTGATGGTCCTGCACTTTTGAAGTAAGTAGAAGTCTCCTAATGAGCTCCTAAATTAGACAAAAGAAGAGGCCCAGCTAACCTCCACACGCCATTGGCACCAGAACCACGGTACATCTGCAACACAGCACTCATCTTAACTTATGAATGCCAGAAAATGTTGTAAATGAAGGAATACGTCCATCGAGCTAATCTACAGCAACCCCTCCACTAGTTAATTAGTTCTGTGAGCTCTAAAAGAACTAATTTTCTATAGTGTAGAATCGAAATAAATTAGTGGAAAAGAAATAAATTACTGACCTTAGGTGAAAAGGGAAACAGTATCATCAAGCCACAAATGTCTAATTAAAACTTAGTGAACAGCAGCTAGCAAAAAGCTGAAGACTGTGATTTAGGCCCTAAAAGAGAATGAGTTTTTATGCAGTAAGGTGAACACTGTGTTGGGAAAACAGCTCTTATTCCAATGAGACTGTCTTTGCACAAAATGCATTTTCAAACCTCTTTTTGGGAACTGGTTTCAAAATTAATTACTATGCAGTCCCAGTCTCATCTTGTTTTTGAGCAAAGTTTTTTTTTTTTTTTTTTTTTGTTTGTTTGTTTTTTTTTTTTTTACTTAGATTGACCATGTCAATTTTGAGCCATTTTCAAAAACTTAATTCTCTCCCAAAGAAGAAATGTTTGACCCTATGGATGAGAAATATTCTTTAGGTTTGCGAGATGATTCAGAAGAAATTGTTCAAAACTGAATGGCTATAATTGCATGGTTGAAATAAGAGTCTAAGGAAATGTTGTGTGAAAGGAAAATAGTATTTATTCAAATATTATTTTAGAGGTTTCCTAAAAGTCAGATTGCTTAACAATTATTACTTTTAAAATTGAGCATTTATATGACTGAACTCATGAAAGTATATTTGTCTATGAAAATGCTTTGGTCCTATCCATGCCTTCTTATTATACCCCTTCACAATCACTATTCCCTTCCTCTACTGGTCCCAGTTCTACCTGAAAATCAGTTTTAACCAAAGGAAATTTGTTGAAATTTTTATAACTTTTTATGATACAAGATGAAAAGACAGCTCTTACCATTTTCCCTTTAAAAGACACTGACATGCTGAAAGCTCTGATTAAGCTTCTCTGATTTTGTGAAAAGATCCCATATCCCTGCTATTTCTATAATTTCTAGCTAAGAAAAATTATTTCCCTATAGTTAGTTTTGATTCTTTCTACACTCTGTCTTCTACAACCTATTGCAATTTTTATCTCTAAATTTTGGATGTTTTTATTGATTTTGTTTGTTTTTGGAAATTCGTTCTGAGTTTTGTTTTTCCATTTTTTTATATTTTATTTTTTGAGACAGGGTCTCATTCTATAGTCCAGGCTGGCTTTGAACTCACTGTGTAGCCAAGGCTGGCCTCAAACTCGCAGCAATCCTCCTACTTCAGCCTTCCAAATGCTGGGATTACAGGTGTGTGCTGCCACTCCCAGCTTTTGAAATTTTTTTCTTGATGATGTAGCTGGGAATGTGAAGTCTATTCAGAACAAACAGAGGTAACAATCCCCTAAATGAAGCAAGGAAAGTCTGAAATCTTATAAGACTCTGTTAATCCTATTTTCAAGACCTTTGCTCAGAGACTTCCCAGATATTTATCAGATATAGTAAGATGGGAACATAACTGTCTTCCCTCTGCCCCTCCATCTGCACCACACCATGATTGTCGTGTCTCTGAAAGTCACATCAACAGCTCTAGACCTACTGGAAAATTTTCAGAGCCCTGAAGTTTTCCAAAGTGCCGACTTGGGAAGCTAGAGTGCTTGGTGCGCATTCACAGAACTTTTCCACAGGCGTCCTGCTCACGTGGTGAAGCAATCAGTATAGATGACATGACAGTCCAAAGCCATGATCCTTGTCATACTGAGAAACCACCACTTCAGCCAAGCACACAGGGCTCAAGTGTACCTGTACCTATGATCGCACGGATTATTTAGGAATGGGGAGGAGGGAAGGCAGCTGGTGAGTTTTTGGAAATTAATAGAATATGTCTGTTAGGGAGCTGACACAGTTTCCATAGAAGTCACTAGGGCAGGGGTAATGGGCCACCAAGGCCCTCCTCTGTGACTACACAGCAAGAAGGAATAAGGTTCCAGTCAGGGAGGGGATCACCACCCCAGGGTGCCTGCACTGTGCCATCTTTCACTTGAAATCCACTTGTGTAAACCTCAGAAGGTGAATTCAGACAACCGCTGTGCTTATTGGCACAGTTCTTGGGTTTGTGAGTTTTCCAAATCTGAGTTGGAAGAAGGCAGCCTTGAGATCAGTGTGTCAGGGTGGAGCGCATGGTCACCCTGAACACTCTAAGCCTTCGTGCAGAATGGGAAGGAGTGCCGGCCTCACAGAGTTGCTGATAAAACTCAAAACAGAAGGGAAGTAACATGTGTGAACAGGTGCCTTACAGCAACGTGCCACCCTCCTGTTGAACGTCCACAGAAGAGGCGTTATGATTTCATCATGCAGCAGGGAACCGCGATTCGGCAGGCTCAGCTACACAAGTAGTAAGTGGCGGAGACATGGTTCACTTCCAAGCCCGTCTGACTCTAGGTTCTGTGCCTTTTCAGGTACTCCACGGGGATTCAGTAAGGGTTAATTTTTTTGTGGAGAAGATTCCTTAGAGCTGGAGACAATGAGGGAGCAGGCAAACAAGGGAGAGGACTGACTTAGCAACGGCCTTTGGAAGGCTGGGGCTTTATGGGGACGTGCTGGCAAAGAAAAGATGTGTTTTCAAACTCATGTCCTTAATACCAGCCAAGGTCAACCCAGGAACAATTTGCAGTGGAAAATTACACTCGGCAAATTCTGCAGCCTGATCCTAATTAGGAGCTAACCTCTTTTATTAGGTGAACTTTTTCTTTATTTCTTCACTGCGGAGAATGAACCATAATTTGTTAATGCAATAGCATTTAATATATGTAGTCTTCCACTTTGTGATCATGAGAAAATGTCCCTTCATTAGAAACATAGAGCTTTTATTTCTAACTCTTCTTTTTTTTCTTCCTCCAAAAGCATTAGTACTTTATACATGGTCTTTTAGTCTTATAAGAAAAGAGCGAGAAAGAAGACCACCTACTTTTTCCAGCGCCTCTTTCATATCTACCCGTTTGTGCAGGCTTTGTGGTTTTGTGGTTTCAATTCAGCGATCACTTACTCACTCTCCAAAGGGCACTAACTGGCAGTCTGTGAAGTGGAGGTTGCAGCCCCTAAGAGACTTGCAAGCAAATGACATAAAGGCTGAGGCACATGTAGGCAAGTGAGGTGATGGGGGGTAGAGTCCATCAAAGAGTGCAGATTTATAAGCCAGAGCTGCCGTCCCTTCTGGGAGCTGATTTGTTGCCCTGGGCTCTTTTATCTCATGGAGCTTCTGAGTGGAGAGGAGAAAGAATTATAGAGGTGCTGGAAACGGATGAGAGTCCCTAGTTTCTCTCTGCGACATCGCTCCTCTCCAGTCCACCGCAGCCTGCTTGGGTTCTAGGCCTTGGCTCTCAATTTGGAGGTGGTTGGAAATAGCGCGTCTCTTCACCTCACCAGGGTGCAAAGACGGTAGCTCCATTTGGGAACAATTCACTGAGCAGCTCCGTGGCCGGACATGGGAGCAAAGGTGAAGAAGATGTGGCACCTTCCCCAGAAGAGGTCGCATCTTGCTGGCCCAGGAAGACCCACAGATGTGTTCAGCATCATGGGAAATGCAAAAACAGAGGTACAGTCTGGGTCTCAGGACAGCAAGGAGTGAGAGTTCACCAGTCTGAGGAGATGCCCCTGGGCTAAGCCTTGAGGATGAGAAAGCGGTCCCCAGCCAAGAAGGGGCCAAAGACCCTCCAAATGTGAAGGCCACGAGCTGAGCCCAGGGGCAGCAGGCAGGAATGGAGCACAGTAAGGCAGCATGTTTGAGACAAAAGGCTGTAGACACAGAGATCTGGTAGGACTTGCCAAGGGCCTGTGAAACCCAGACAATAAAGGGAAGGATTTTTCCTTAAGGCTCCCATACAAAATATCAAAACTGGACTGGCTTAGAACAGCAGAAATTTGTAACCTTACAGAGCTGGAGGGTAGAAGTCTGCAGTCCAGTGTCAGCAGGGGCCACGCTTCCTCTGAAGCTGTGGAGGAAGAATCTCTCTTTGCCCCCTCCAGATTCTCCTAGTGTCACGTGCCTCTTGATCTGCGGTGTCAGCATAGCTGCACTCTCTGCTTCCTGGGCATTACTTCCCTTCTCTCTACACCATCTTTTTGTTTGTCTCTTTGCCCAATCCTCCCTCCCCCTTTTTGTAGTACTGGCAATTGAACCCAGGGCCTTTGCGCTGAGCTACATCTTCAGCCTTTCCTAAATCCTCAGAATCATGAGTAGAAAAACCACCCTTTCTCCTCCAGTTGGCAGGCATTTCCTCACTCCAAATGGATCCCCTGTCCCTGTGGACGCACAGCCAGTGAATCAGTGTAGCAAAGGAAACACCAGTTATCATTATCTTGTTTCATTTTGTTTGTCTGAAGTAGGTTATGATTTTGAGCATGTTTTTCTTTTACCCAACATTTGAACCCAACTTTTTTCAATGAAAAATTACTTTATAAGCACAAGGATTTAAAAAAAAATTTTTTTACAAATTTTAAAAAAATCTAATGTTGCAAATAATGAACCATTAATTCTCTCCTCCAGGTTTTTTGTACCGCCTCTGGAATTATTCAGCGGGGAACACTGAGTTATTTAGCTCATTCACATTTAGCATGGAGCATGCTGCTAAGTGACCAGCACCCTCTGGTAGAGGCTGTGAGAATCTCCAACAGGGTCTCATAGATGTCAGTGATCAACTTTTACCGCTGACTGAACACACTGCCTGAAAATACTTTTAATTTCCTAGATTTTTTCCTCTCCTTCATATCAGTTTTCCCGTCACAGGAAGACATTTGTCTGCCTAATGACCTTAGGCAGGAAGGGTACTCTGTAACCTTACTTTGTTCTGCTGACCTTCGCTGGAGACGCTTTAACTGGTGCTTTGGAGAGAAGAGGCCATGATGAGCAGATGGGCGCTCCGGACAGCTTTATTCAGTCCGCTTTGCTCTACTCGCTTGTCTATTGTCCTCTCTGAATTTCTTATTTTTAAATGTGTTCTTCTTCCACGGAACTCCCTCAGTCACTTACGTACAAGGTTATGTGCTACGCAGGTGAGGAGGGCCGGTGAGCTGGTGGCCTGAAGGAGGCTCCCGCTGTGGGGACGAAGAAATGAGATTGTAGGCAAGGGAGGAGGCAGCTGTGTGCGGGTGCGCCCGAAAGGGCTGAGGACGTCATCCGTGGCCAGTGCTTTCTGCCTTTTTGGTTCTGAAGCATCTGCACAGTTTAAGTTTGGCTCAAGGTTTTGCTTAGCATGCATTTCTTCTGTTGATGTACGCGAGATGAAATCTCTCTCTATATATCTATATCTATATCTATATATATATCTCCTGAGAGAGATATGGATTGCTTCTAAAATGAGACCCAAATAATGAAGGAATTTTATACATAATGTTTTCTTTGTCCAGAAGAGATCTTAAATTCCAGTGATGTGGTTACTGAGGTGCTTTGAAAGTCTGCCAGTCCTTGTACATAGATCCCCCTTCGGGTGTGTATCAGAAGGGCAGCCATTCAAGGGAGTTCATCCTGAGGTGTTGCTATATTTGAGGCTCTCATCAAAGCCTGGTTCTCTGTATTTGACACTTTTATGTTTCAGTCGGGGTGGCGGTGATGTGGAAGGCAGTTTGTTTTAATGGACATAGCTAGAACTGGGAAGTAATAATTAGCTGCATTCTCTTTCTATCAGTATGTGATGGGAGATATAAAAAAATTAGCAAGTGTGCTTAATGCCTCCAAAAAAAAAAAAGGAATACCATCGTATACCAAATACGCTTTTAGGGACGAATAATTTTTATTGTCAGCTTTAAAACTCTAAATCAAAAATAGAAGGGAATCTTTTAAGACCTTTGCCACACCATGAAGCATGCAAGCACGCTTGTTAATTCATGGTGACATTTTCTCCAGGCCTGGTTTGCCAGGAGAGCTAATGCAAGGCATAGTCCCATTTTTCAGGAGGTTTAAAAAGAATCACAGGCAGCCTGGCAGTTCTGCTGCATCCTTCAGGCAGAGCAGGCTGTACTGGCCTGGGACAGGAGGGAAAAAAGGGAGGCTCCGCTTCCTGACTATGTTTTAGATGACTTCTCCTGAGAGGAGATCTCCCACTGAGTCACAAAAGAAGTGGTTTCTGGGAAATTTTGCAGTTAAATCTAAGCTTAGAATAGCAGATAAAATTTTAAAAATATGCTAAGCATTTCCATTTTGATGTATTCAGGGCTAAGCTCGTGTGGCTCACCCTGGGTCTGAAACATGGTTCGAGGGCTGATTTTCTTCTGTAATTTTAACATCACTTATTGAAATCTGCTTCTGTGGAGAAATCCATGCTTTTTACCTTTGTAGATTAAATCTTCTCTCACAAACAAGGTCCAGGAACATAGCTCAGTGGCAGAGTGTGTGATTAGCATGCATCGGGCCCTGGATTCAGTGCCAGCACAAATAAACAAACAAGTTTTTTTAAAAATGAAAATGTATGGTTTTAATTTTAAAATTAATTAAATTAATTAAATTTAATTAAAATGTAAGTCTAGACAAATAACAAGTTCCTTGTGTCTAATTTCTTCCAATTCCTGAACTAAAATCTGGACTTGAGTATTAATTAGCTACATGCATTTTTTTCCCCGTGCAAATTCAACTCAGGGTCTTGGGCATGCTAAGCATGGACTGTACCCCGGTGCTGGCTATGTGCATTTTTATGTCATTAAAATAACCAGATGTGGAGTGGGAAACATTTATTACAGCAATTGTTTGTAGTAGCACATACATAAATGCCTGTGAACTTAAAAATGAATAAACCATGATATATTCCGACAGTGTAATAAACTAAAGCTGCATATGTGGATAAATCTTAGATACTATGTGAAAAAGTTTAAAAGCATGCTAGACACTGCTGTACTAGTTATGCCTTACTGTGTAGTAAGATTTTCCTCAATGTGTTGGCTTACCATAGTAACACATTTATTCTCTGGAATTTTCTGTTAGGGTTCTAGGAGTGGTTAGCTGGTCCTTCTCGCTCAGGATCTTTGTCCAGTCTCCTCTCAGGTTCTCTTCCATGGCTAATGGAAGACCTCGATAGATCTACTTCCACAGGGCTGCCTGCAACATAGCTACTTCTCCTGTAAGGGATCGATACAAGAGAATAAGAGAGAGTACCTCAGATGAATCTATAGAGATGGATGTCTTAGTTACTCTCTTCTTGCTGAGACAAAATACCTGACACCTAAAATGAAGGAAGGAAAGGTTTAGTTAGCTCACAGTTTGTGGAAGTTTCAGTCTGTACTTGGCTGACTCCAAAGCAGAGTGGCACATGGCAGAGGGCAACAGTTCATGGTGGCAGAAAAGAGCAAAAGCAACAGGAGCAAAAGGGAGGAGTGGCAGCAAGGAGCCTCTTTCGCTCCCTTACACTGCATGCAAACTACCCACCCCAGGGCAGGTGCAGCACTCACACCCATAATCCCAGCATTGGACCACGAATCAATCATAAACTCTAGAAGCCCGCCCCATGACTGCAGGATTCTTTGGGGGGACATCCAGATACAAACAATAACAATGAATGTGTTCCATCTTTACACATGGAATAAATTATGGATGGTAAAAAGATGGATCTTTTTACCAATGAATCTAAGTGATATCACATTATATATTCGTCTATTCACTAGAGCCGCTGGCTCTCAAAGGTAGGGAGTTGTCCATGCTGTGAAGAGCAGGAGGTATTGAAGGTCAGCTTAGAAACCGCCTACCACAACTGCTACGTGTTTTTTTGAATATATGTGTAAGTAGTATAGAAACATGTAACAAAAGTTTGTACTAGCACCAATCACATTATTAAAATACATATATGAGCACTAATTCAAGGTGAGGATTAGCTCTTGGAATAGGAGTGGGCAGGGATGGGAAGAGGTAGATCCAGACACCAACAGAAACTCTAGTGTTTTATTTCTCTTTGAAAGAAGAGGTTGAAAAATGTTGGGGCTGGGGATTTAGCTCAGCGGCAAAGAACCTGCCTGGCAAGCGCAAGGTCATGAGTTAGATTCCTGGTACCAGAAGAAAAACCAAAAACAAAAAGAAAAATGTTATAATTCAATAAATTTAGGAAAGAGTACAGAATTATACACTATGTTGTTTTTTACATTTTTGATAGGTTTCAATGTTTCAGAATAAAATGAGTAAGCAAAATGCAAGTAATGAAAACTCACCTATTTCCTGTGAGTTGAAAGGGTGAGGTTCAAGTCCTTGGCAGAGATGTGGGAGATGGGGCAGAGGGAAGCCCTGCCTCCTTGGTTCTCTGTTTTCCTTGTATTGGAGGTTTGGGTGCCATAGAGGAACCGCACTACTCAGCCAGTGAGTAACTTTACAACCAACAGGTAGTAGATAATCTTAGACCACGTACAGGGGATGCTGCCTCACCCTCATACTCTCTGCACTCGACTTTTTTTTTTTTTTTTTTTTTT
>NW_004955411.1:26287035-26327773 GCF_000276665.1 Chinchilla lanigera
TTCCAGAACTATATTGAACAGGAGTGGTGACAGCGGACATCCTTGTCTTGTTCCCGATTTTAAAGTAAAACCTTTCAGTTTTTGTCCATTGAGATGCACTCGACTTTGACCTAATTAGGGGTGAGAGTCCTGGAAGAAAAAAAGGTGAAGGCTGCATGAATGGAAATTGCTACACCTTGTGTTTTAAAATATTTAGAAAAAATGATTTGTAGCTCCAGCCTTTAATAGGTTATTGAAACATATTTTTAATGAAATTAACTGATGAAATAGGATAATTTTTGTTTAGAATATTTTCCCCATGAAAGACATGGTTTCATTCTTCTTAATGGTTGAATAGTACTCCACCATGTATATATACTACATTTTATTTGTCTATTCATCTGTTGATAGGCAACTAGGCTGATTCCATAACTAAGCTATTTTGTATTTGGCTGCAATAAATAGGGTGGGTATACAAGTATCTCTATATTATTTTTACCTAATCAGAAGTTTGGCTGCATAGTGTATTGTCACGAACTTTTAAATAAATATTTGGCTGTCATTTATTTTTCTTATATTTCATCATTTTTTATGTATGTCACTTACTTTTTTAAAAAAAAATTTACATTAAGGTAAAATATACACAAAAGTGTAACATCTTAAAACATTTTAAGTGGTATGAAATACATTTACAGTCCAGTGCAAACATTGCTACCATCATTCTCCCGAACATTTCATCTTGCAAAATTGAAATTCTATAGCTAGTAAACAAGAATTCCCATGCATTGTGGGAACCAGGTCGAGCCCGTCGTCGCCGTCGCCTGAGGGGAGCGAGAAGAGGCCGCGACCGGGGAGACAACGCCGGAGTTGCCGCCGGAGAGGAGTCAACTCCCCAGCCGCCGCCACAAGAGGCCCGCCCACCCGCTCGCCGGTCCCCCTGCCCCGTTCACAATGCAGCCTGCTTCTGCAAAGTGGTATGATCGAAGGGACTGTCTTCATTGAATTTTGTGTTGAAGACAGTAAAGATGTTAATGTAAATTTTGAAAAATCCAAACTTACTTTCAATTGTCTTGGAGGAAGTGATAATTTTAAACATTTAAATGAAATTGATTTTTTCACTGTATTGATCCAAGTGATTCCAAGCATAAAAGAACAGACAGATCAATTTTATGTTGTTTACGAAAAGGAGAATCTGGCCAGTCATAACAAAAGAAAGGGCAAAGCTTAATTGGCTTAGTGTAGACTTCAATAATTGGAAAGACTGGGAGGATGATTCTGATGAAGACATGTCTAATTTTGATCGTTTCTCTGAGATGATGAACAACATGGGTGGTGATGAGGATGTAGATTTACCAGAAGTAGATGGAGCAGATGATGATTCACAAGACAGTGATGATGAAAAAATGCCAGATCTGGAGTAAGCAAATGTCATCACCTGCATTTTGAAAAAGAAAATAACTTCTCTGCAAGATTTCATAATTGAGAGAATTCCTGAGTTGATACCTCTAAAGGCAGATGCTGTATTTGCCTTCTTTAACCCATTTTTCCAACCTGTTTTTTTGTTTTGTTTTGTTTTTTGTTTTTTTGTTTTTGTTTTGTTTTTAAGGCTTCACTAAGGGTTGATAATGTACCATTGTATGGGGCAATTTCAAGTCACCTGAGAGATTATCCTGATGCATGGACATTTCCCAAACTTTCATGAGCTACTGAGGTCCTAGACAATTGCTACAGCAATTGTGATTTTAAAAATTTCACCTAAGTCTCTTTTCATAACATAGTTACTGACAAGATAGGAGGTTCTCAGCATAGGGAAAGGTAACTAAATTTTAGAGTTTAGACACAGGCTCAAATTGGCTGATACCTTAAACTAATAACCTGCCATTCCTCTGGTGTACCATTCAGGATTGTTCCACTAAAGTTTATTTTTCAAAAAACTTACTTCACATTATTGTATGTAAGTGATCACTTGTCAGTGTTCCAGATGTATCTTAGCTAAAATAGTGAATGTCCTTAACTTAGATGGTTTCTGAAGCCTATACATTTGGTATTGTTTGGCCCTTAAGCTTTCACATCTCTTAGCATGGAGGACAAGGAAAGCTGTACATTGCTGCTTGGGAGTCTGTACATTTAGACCAGGTTTGTATTTGCACTGTCAGTAAAGCATATGAATGAAAAGGTGTTAATACACTATTGGATTTTGTATTTGTTATTAATTCAGCTTTTACCCTAGCTGGAAAACCTCAATTTATGTTCATGACAGTGGGACTGTTTTAAATGTCTACATTCTTTCTAATAAACTGTTGGAAGACTCAAAAAAAACAAAAAAACAATAATTCCCCATTTTTCCTCTACCCAGCCCTTGGAATTACCATCTGTCTCCGTTTCTAGAGTTTGACTACTTTAGGAGGTACCTCGTGTCAGTGGGAACACACAGCACTACTTTTGGTGATTGGCTAATTTCATTTAACATCATATCTTCGAAGTTCATTCATGTTGTAACGTGCACCAGCATAATATTCCATCCTACGTATGTGCCACATTTTGCACAGCCATTCAACCCTCTACGAACACTTGGGTTGCTTGTGAACAGTGCTGGTATGAACACGGGTATGTAGACATTTCTTCAAGATCCTGCCTTCAGTTGCTAAAAGGACGTACTCAGGTAAAATTGCTGGGTCATACGGTAATTCTTTTCTTAATTTCTTGAGGAACTGTCATATTGTTTTCACTGTGGCTCTGTCCTGGCACATCCTCATCAACAGTGAATAAGAGCCCTCATTTTTCCACTCTCACCAATACTTATTTTCTGAATTTTTAAAATAGTGGCCATCCTAATGGGCATGAAGTAGAATTTAATTGTTGCCTTGATTTGCCTTTATCTCATGATTAGTGATACTGAATATCTTTTAATGTGTTTACTGGCCACTCGAATAGTTTCCTTGAAGAAATGTCTATGTATAGCCTTTAGTCCATTTTAAAATCAGGTTCTTTTTCTTTCTGTTGAGTTGTAGAAGCTGTGTGTTCTGGGTATTAATCCATTAATCACATATACGTATTTGTAAGAATTTTGCTCTATTGTGTATTGCTTTACTGATAGTCCTTTGATGTACAAATTTGTGATTTTCATGAAGTCCATATGTTCTATTTCATCTTTTATTGTTTGTGCCTTCGGTGTCAGACCCAAGAAAGCATTCTAAATTCAATGCAAAACATTTGAGGCACTTGAATTTTAATTATAGTTGCTACTTCTCTGTTCACCAGGTGAAACAGATCCCACTTTTCTGTCTGCTGAATCCATAAAACATGTGTAATTACAGCTTTGGTGCACTTTTTGTCTCCCTCTTCTATTTTAATGCCTCATCATTGCTACATTATCTTCATCTTATTTTACTAAAATATTTCTGTTCTGAAGATTTTTCCTAGATTTTAAAAATTACTATAATTGGTACCTTCTTTCTGCTTCGCTTCATAGCAGTTTTCCAGCATCTTTGTGCATGCATTTCTGTTCTGACTGCTGATTCACGGATTTGCTGGTGCGCATGCAGATTGCATCTCTGTGAACAGTTAGTTATTTTAAATACGTCAGGATGGTCCCTAGAAGATTTCCTAAATAAAAGCTGATTCCAATCAACTTACTTAAATTCATTTTGAATTACTTCAGACTCTATCTTTAACACATTCAATATTTATTCAATGCATCCTCTTGAGTGTTTCAAATATATTGTTTGGGGATGGGAGGAAGCATCCAAAAATAATTAACACAGTGGGCAAAGATGACAGAATAACAAAGCTGAAATAGAAGATGCAGATGTACAATCATTTTCAGCCTGGAAAGTCACAATCAATTGAGGGTAAGTCTGTCTGGGCTGGACTGTGGCAAACTGCAGCAGGTTTGATGTTTATGAATTGCAGAATCTTGTAAGATGGACAGAAGCCAGGATCATCACTGTGGTATATTACACGATCTGGGTACATTTATGTTTCTATAATTGATAAGAATTGCCCACGGAGAATGATTTTTGCTGCAGTCTAAGGATTTCACCAATGTTGCAGTTTCTCTAAAGGCCACTTGTAGGATAATGTGTTTTTAGAGGAATGCATTTTTCTAAAGAATAAGAAAATAAGATTGAGGCTTTAGAAGGATGTCTGTGTTATGCTCATTGCATCTGCTAACAGCACACTGTACTCGAAGCCAGAGGCATAATTTGTTTCTCCTTATTTTTTTGGTTAGAGCTAGGTTTCAGAAGTTCAATAAAATAGTGTAAAATTGCTGCTTCTGAAAAAAAAAATCAGATGTGTGCTTTTAAGAGGAAAGGGTTTACATTTTATTGAATACATTATATTGATTTTCATGCTTACACAGGTGTGGGAGATTGTCCAAATTGGGTGTTGTTTGCAATATCAAGGGAAGTACATAAATACTTTTAAGGACATTATGCACTTTTTTTTTTTTCACTAAGGGTGCAACATATCTTATTCATATATTCAGTAAAATTTTGTTTTTTTTTTTTTTTTTTGGTTTTGGTTTTTCTCCGGTACCGGGAACCGAACTCACGACCTTGCGCCTGCCAGGCAGGCGCTTTTGCCGCTGAGCTAAATCCCCAGCCCCCTTCAGTAAAATTTTGATGTACCTTCCTCTCTTGCTCTCCGAAACTGTCTTGCTTAAAAAAAAAAAAAAAGAAACTGTCTTGCTTACACATGGGTCCCTGTTTCTGCTGGTGTGGACATCAGAGATAGCCTTTGTCAAGTCTGTGAAGTAGAGAAGTTTTGTCCTCAGAACCCAGAGGGGTGGAATGAAGCAGTCAGATCTTTCTCTAAGTGGGCCCTGGAAGGCAGCTCCGCAGCACAGCACTTGCCTGGCCAACGCAAGGTCCTGAGTTCGAGTCCCGGTACCAAAAAACAAACAAACAAAAGATCTTTCTCTAATTGTCTGGGCTTTCTAGGTGCCCTTCACTATTGTACCAAAATCTGTTCCCAGGAAATGCCTTCAGTAAAGTTCCAGTGAAGTAATTCACATTTCCATATGTGTGCTGCAGTGCCCTGAAAGTGTAGGGGCATTTACACTTTGAGAGGTGGAAATTCTGTACAACAAAGAAATGGAATACAAAGGAATCTCTCTGGGCACAAAGTTGTTGATTTTCTTTTGTTTTTGCAGGGGCGGGAGAGTGGAGACGGTGATGTAGGTTCCTAGTTTGCTGCCCCACTGACGCATAAAATCAACCCTGAGCTGAACTGACTTAGTTTATCAGCTTAAGCCTTTCATTTACAGTTATTCATCGTTTGCTAAGCATTTTCATAAAGGATTCATTCAATGAAATTACTAAATATTTGCTGAGCAGCAACAGAGTTCATGGCTCATCATGCCATGATGAGCCAACTTTCTGAGAGGAAGTCTGAACAGGTCTTAGCTCCATTTTTACAGTCAAGGAAATGGGAGCAGAGGGGAGTTGAGATAGCATTACGGACTCTCATTGGAAAGAAAAGCAAACAGAAAATTACTTTGACTTCTCTTGGTATAACAAGCCTAGCTGGCCTTCTATAATCCATATCTATTCCTTCTAGGTCCCTGATGAAATCTGGTTGTAGCAGAGAATACAAAATAAAATAAAAATAATGAGCCAAAGTAACATGGATAAAGATGTGTATTCTGTGTAGACTGCTCAGAATTAGGGCATTTGTACTGTAATTCAAAGAGCTTATTTGAAAGTTCGGTGGAACTTATTGGCATCCTTTGCTAGAATGTCTGTGAAACTCCCTGCTGTATTAATTTCTCCTATTGAGCGAAGAATGCACTAATTGGTTTCCAGTTTGCCCTGGAGTTTGGTAGAGAGAGATAGTTATGTTGAGGCAGACAGTGTTTGATAATGAAGATCTTTATCAATGCTTTCCATGTTGTGAAGTTTGTTTCTTTCTTATTCTAATCTGAAATTTCTCTGCTGTTATATAAGATCACTTTGTTAAAGTATTTATCTTATTTTTAATTGACACAGAATAATTATACATACTAATGAGGTGTCATGTATTTTGATAAATATGAGGTATCATGTCATTTTGATAAATCTGTACATTTCTTATTGTCACATGCGGGATTCAGCATATCCATCATTTCATAATCTTGTTATTTCTTAGTGAGAACACTCCAAATTCTTTTTTCTAGGCATTTAAAGGTACCATACAATATTGCTTACCACAGACATCTTACTGTGTAACTGAACACCAGATCATATCCTTCCGTTCCTGCTGGACAGTGTTTCAATAAATAGTGCTTTAATAAATAGTGCTTCAATAAATAGTGCTGGGAAAACTGGATATGTACATGCAGAAAAATGCAGCTAGATCTCATCTCATGCCACATACAGAAAAATAAACTCAAAATGGATTAAGGACTTAAATGTATGACCCTGAATGATGAAACTACCATAAATTCATTTTTATTTGTTGCCAGTCCACTCTGTTTAGGGTTTTTAAAAAAATAACCCTAAGTATACAATATGACTAAAAGTGGTAATAAACCTAGAATTCATACATCTTAGTGAACTGTATCCTTTTAGGCTATTATTTTTGGAGAATATGTACCAATCCTAATATGTTGCCATGAGAAATATTTTTAGAACCTCACTCTTCTGTTTGTCTTTGGTGTGAATGCCCAAGTCGTGGGAAAACTAGTTTCATTTTTATGACAGTGTCCATTACTCGGTGTGATCAGCTAGTTCATTCTCAGGAATTATTTGGTTGTTTCAGAAACTCCATTTACCCTTCATTTGAACAATATTTGTCACCTTCAAGGTCACTTAGAAAAATGGGCCTTTGGTTTTAAGGAATTCTAGAAATGGACACGGCACTCCTTTTATATCCTGGAATGCACCATATCCTGAAATCAATAGCCAGTTTTACTTGAATTGAAAGAGCAGGTGTAAAGTTTATCTTACAGATCAGTCGTGTAATCCTCAAACCATAAACAAGCAAGAAACAAAACTGAAACTGCTTTCACTATCTCTTGTAACCAAAAGATGTCATTCAAGGTGACTATCCTTGAATTTCAGGGACAAGGATGGGTTAGGTTAACCTATGTGGGTTAGGGAGTTCAAATAGTAGCAAGGACATATTAGTAATGAAAGTATCATGTAAAGGAATATGAACTTGAGGGACTTAACTGGACATGGATCGATCTAGAGCCCATCATTTTCTCAAGGAAGTTATCATGAAATGATTAACAACAATGTATAAATCCACAATTGTTTGTGGAATTGAATCAAATGCATGCTAAATATGCGTCTTAAAATTGCAGAGCAATTGAGCAGTAACAATAAAAATTTTAAACCTCCACTCAGATGTGGCTGTTTGGGTCAAAAATTGAACTTGAGTCCACCTGGACCCACCAGACTAGCACCACCAGATCTTCACACTGGCGTGCAAAGTCTTGGGAAAAAGATTCAAGAACATAGATTGTTGATACCTCATTTAGGGGCCTAAAATTTGAAAACATTATTTTTTACAAGTAGTTCAGAAAGCTCCCTGCTGAAAAGTGGAACAACAGAGGCTGACATTTTAAGAATGAATCTTCCCAAAACTTATTGTAACTATCTATATACCATTATTTAAAAGTAAGGCTTCCAGAATCATCATTATCAGCATTTGGGGGGGGGGCTAAAGTTTATTAAACTAAAAATTTTTTTTCTCTTTTGTTATTTATTTTAAAATTTTTTGGTACTGGGGATCGAACTCAGGACCTTGCACTTAGCAGGCAGGTGCTTGTGCCGCTGGGCTATACCCCTGGTTGTCTCTTTTATTGTTTAGATACATTGTATCAACTTGAGGAGTCTAGAGGTTTGGCTAAGTGACTCAGCAGGAAGCCAGGGTGCTTACTTTGTACACATCCTGAGCCTGTGGAAGAGGAGGGCATGGAGATTATGTGAGAGCTACACGCCCCTTAGGTGGGGGTAGCCTGTTTACAATGTAAGGCAGGGAAAGAAGCTGCTTGCTGCCATTCCTCACCTTTTGCTCTGGCTGTTTGCTGTTCGGCTGCCATTGCCCGCTTTGCTCTTGTTGCTTTGCTACCTTCTGCCTCGGAGCCAGCCAAGTATGGACTGAAACCTCCAAAAACTGTAAGCTAAATAAGCCTTTCCTTCCCTCATTTTGGGTGTTGGATATTTTGTCTCAGCAATGAGAGAAAAGTAACCAAGACAATCAGCATTTGGGGGGTCGGTGACTAAAGTTTATTAAGCTAAAAATTATTTTTCTCTTTTGTTATTTATTTTTTAATTTTTTGGTACCGGAGATCGAACTCAGGACCTTGCACTCGGCAGGCAGGAGCTTGTGCCGCTGGGCTATATTCCCCAGTCCTCTCTTTTGTTGTTTAGATTTAGAATTTTTGTTTGTGATGGCAGAAAAATTAAGATACCCAGTCTTTGAAGCCAACTTCTACTCTAATACTCAGTTGAAGATACAAAGTTTCGTTCAAATTTTCCTTTTCAAGCAGCTATCTCATGAAATATATTTTACCTACACACTTTGGATTATGTCTGAAAGACACAGTGCCCAATGTTTTTATCTTTTTTTTTTTTTTTGGGGGGGGGTTCTTTTTTCTGGTACCGGGGATTGAACTCACAACCTTGAGCTTGCCGGGCAGGCACTGTGCCACTGAGCTAAATCCCCAGCCCCTCCAATGTTATTATCAATCTATGTTGTTTAAATATATGAGGTTCCTATTTGGAGATCCTTTCACTGTAAACAGCAGCAGTGCTGGACAGAGAGAAGAAAGGAGTCTGGAGGGAGAAGATAGTGATAGAAATTTAGGCTCACTTGGCTTTATTACCGTTAGAAGTTTAGAAATACCTGCAATACGCAAGGTCTTTGGCTATATAAAAACTTTCACTTATCTCCTTAGCTGAGTATGGTGGTGCATGTCTGTAATCTCAGCACTTGGGGAGCCTGAGGCAGGAGGTTTTCCACAAGTTCGAGGCCAGCCTGGGCTACATTGTGAGTTCAAGGCCACCCTGATCTACATAGTGAGGCTCTGCCTCAAAGGTAAATTTTCCACTCTTCTTTCCCCCAAATGATTACCATCATCAAATTGCCAATGAAGTTCCATATACCTCTAACACAATGTGCCAGAGGATCTGGTTGGCACTTTGCTCTTAGAATAGTAACCTCTAGAACAGTGTGTGCCCAAGTGTGTGTGTGTTATGTTAGAATTCACATGAGTATGTTCATTAGGAATTCCAAAAATACTTACTGAATTACTAAGTACCGGGCCATGTTGTGAGTCCCAGTTACGTAGCAAGGAATAAAAGTGATAAAAGCTGGTCTTCCTGAAATATGGTCCGAGGAAAGCATGGATGAGCCATTTTCCTAGCAGTGGTGAGAACAACGGAGAAAATCCAGACAGGAGAGAGGATAGACCAGACTGATGGGACTAATATTGAAACTAAGATAGCTAGACAGGGAAAGTGTGAGGCGAAGGCTGTCCAACCAAAGGAGCTTGAGAGCGAAGGCCCTTCACAAGGTCAACCAGCAGCAAGGCAGCCACTGACAGTGGTTGATGTGGGACTGATCAAGCAGAGAAAAGAAATCAGGCCAGGCAGTGGTGAGGAGAGGAGACCCATCATGCTGGACCTGGGCGGCACTCTAAAGACTGTGGCTTTTATTCAGAGCACTGGGGTTTTTGAGTGGATCAGACTTTGTCATTTCAAGAGTCTGACTGTTGTGTAGAGAGAAGACTGAGAAGAAGAGCGGCGGTCAGGAGGCAGAGTGGGGCAGGTGACATGGTGGAGGTGGCTGGACTTTGGATAGAATGTAAAGGTAGCGTTTCAAAGGTTTGCTGATCCTTGAAGTTATGGGTGGGGAGAAAAAGTGCCATCAGGAATGACTCCGCAGTTTGGGGCCTGAACAACTGAAAGCACGTGTGGAACACATGCCTGGGAAACGATGCGTACTTCTGTAAGACTGCTGATTAGGTCGCTACAAGGGGCTGTCACAATTTGAAGGAGAGGTTTAATTTTGAGTATTTTGATTTGGCTTTGTCGTTTGTATAAAGGGACAGGGAGACATGACTTTTGCTGACCAAACAGCTTGTTCGTGTACCGTTTTCCCTTCAAAGCTACCAGTGGAATTTGAAGGAACAGGAAAAGAAGGGCTCATTATCCATACCATGGAAATAAATGTTCCCCTCAAAATGATGTAACTTGTTGGAGTTGACGGATCCCCACACTTAAAAGTATGTGTTCTTACATCTGGGCTTATAAGATGGAGAGGTTGTTTGATAGTTGAATTCCACTTGGCCCTAAATATAACAAGAAAAAGGAGGGCCTGTTTGCAAGGGAACTGGATTTCACCTGGGGATGGTGAGGAATTCTAGTTTGTGGGGTTTTTTTTGGTCTTTTTGAGACAGGATCTTGCTATGCAGGCTGGCCTCAAATTTGCAACGATCCTCCTGCCTCAGCTTCCCAAGTGCTAGGATTACAGGTGTGCGCCACCATCCTTGGCGAGGAATTCTAGTTTTAAGCTTAATGGTGGTAATGCTGGCGATGGGGGAAAATATGTATACATTTGTTTGTGTACAGATATGGAGGTTTCAGGGGAAAATGTTGGTAGGAAATAGCCTCATTCTTTTTGTTTCTTTTAAAGAGAAAAGAACAAAAAATAATAAAAACAAAATAACACAAAAGCTATAAAAGTGATAGAGCATTTTAAAACAAGATGATAGGAAATCAACAATGGTTGTTGTATTACTTATTGTTATCTTCAGAGTAGTGGCTCAGATTACCAGAGAGAGGTATGCAAGATTGATCAAACAATTAAACATTAACTGTTCCTTTCAATAAAACAATAGAAATTAGTAGTACAATTAGCTATCGTGTGTGTGTGTGTGTGTGTGTGTGTGTGTGTGTGTGTATTTCCCTTCTTTTTTCTTTCCCTCATCCCAGTTGTTCTTTCCTATTGAGTAGTTTCTTTCCCTTTTATAATATCTACTGTACCTTTCAGTTTTTTGTTTTTTGTTTTTTCCAGAACCTGGGATCGAACTCACGACCTTGCGCTTGCTGGGCAGGCGCTGTGCCACTGAGCTAAACCTCCAGTCCCCTCTTTCAGTTTTATTTACTTTTTCAGGTTCTTACACTAGGGAGACAATCTGATGTTTACACATGTGGGTCTGATTTATTTCACTTATGAGTATGGTCTCTAGTTGCATCCATTTACCTATAAAAACCTCGAGTTTATCTTTCTTTATAGCTAAGTGATACTCCATTATATAAAAATAATACATTTTTCTTGACCATTTCTCAGTTGATGGGCATTTGGGTTGGGAAACAGGCTGATTCGCACCAATTAGTATTTACCTTATTATCACCCACTCAGTGCAGGTGATAGCACGGGATCTCTGCCAAGTAAAGGCAGCAGAATTACTTTCATTCATTGCCTTTCCTTTCTCTTCACCCATTCAGGTCCTGACCCCCTTCAGCTAAACTTTGTCCATTCTCACCTTGTTGCAATCACTCTCCTTACCATCACTAACGACCTGTTATCCTCCAAATCAGGGCCCTCGACTTGGTTCTCATTTCCTTAACCTCTCGTGTTTATTAGTACCCATTACCCATCACACACTGGATGCACTTTCTCCCAGAATCCTGGATGTCCCCTCTTTTGACTGGGAGATGAGGAAATGGAAAAGAGTGATGACAGGTACAGTCATAGCCAGACAGGAGGAGCAACTTCTGGTGCTGCATTACACAGAAGGTTAATATAGTCAATGATACCACATTTTATAATTCAAAATAGCAAATAGGATTCTGAATGTTCTTGTCATAAATGATATTTAAGATGATAGATACTCTAAATACCTGGAGTTAATTCAATAAAGATGCACAATTATCTGTCAACACAAAAATAAGAAGAGTAAGGAACAGGTGAGAACTTCTAGGGATGCAAGCTTCCTTCACCTGACACTGAGAAGAGCTAGAGTCACAAAGGGGAAACTACACGTTGAGGAGAGAGAGGACAAGTTGAGAGAATCAAGAAAGACATGCTGGAAAAGCTAAAAGGCACGAAGCAGAAAGGCAATGTGGAGAAAAGCACAATGCAGCCTGCAACGCCAAGCTCACCTCTCTGGGGAAAGAGGAGCTTGACTCTGCAAGCACAAGGTAAGGCTGGGGAGTGCCGGTAGCCGCACTGATAAACAATGGACTGGCACATAACAGGAGAAATCCACAGTTACTACAATCTGGAAATCCAGGGTGCGGATTTAGTCTGAAAGTGACTCCTATGCAGGCTAGCCCAGGAGAAAAAAAATCTACTCTAGTGCTTGTCACATCTCAGAGTGGTGTGTCTAGGAGCCATCTTGAGTGGCAGCTTAGTATTTGGGACTGAGCTATTCTGAGGATCAAAAGTCACAGAACAATTACACTTCAGACTCCTCAGGGACATCTTGCATCACTGACTGGGTGGAAGACAGCTACAAAAGATATTCATGAAGGGAAGGGTCAGTCACAGATTTGCTGAGAAGTTAAAGCTGGGAAGTTTAGGGTTGAAGAGGGGAGAGTGCCTAGTAGCACGGCCCTTTGTGGTTAGAAGGGGGGCCGGTGGATTGCTTGGTTCCTGTGGCTAGCTGCCTCTTCCTGCCAGTATAGAACACAGTGGTCTGTTTATTTCCCCCATACCACAACACACTCAACACATCTCTTATCGGACAGATGTCACGCCCTTGGGTACATGGATGGGAGTGAGTGGGGACGCTGAGGGGGAACACTCTGGAGTGAGTGGGGCACCTTGTGAGCTGCAAAGATAGTAGAGGCTAGCAGTGGCTCTGGGTGCACAGAGGGAAATAAAAACCTCTGAGGTGAATACAGGCCTGAGCGACACGACACACCATTGACCCTTCCTGTGCAGGGGGGACGGCAGAGCAGAGCTCGGCATTCAGACAGCACCAGCCTAGTAGGTGCGAGCAGAGAGGACACAGGAGAGGCTCCCGGTGCGAGTCACTCCCCTCCCTCCACACCTGGTAGATTCCAGTATTTGAGGTCCTAGAAAGAAACTCATCCAATCCAAACACCTTGGCATGGACAAATATTTCGGACTTGTTTTCCTTTTTGGTTCTGTTTTCTACTTTTTTCTTTTTTGCTTGATCTACTTTTCCTTATTCCTTAAATCTCTTTTTTTCTTGTCTCTTCCTTTTTGTTTTTAACCTTGCACTTTAATTTTTCCCTTTCCCTGCTCTCTTCATTATTTTATTATTACTTTATTATTAGTTTTACCTTTATTAGTTTTTAAACTTTTAGCATCACTAGGGACTATTTTGAAAATTTATATTCCAATAAGCTGGAAATTTTAGAAGAAACAGATACATTTCTAGACGCATATGGCTTCCCAAACTTGAACCGAAAGGCTACAGAACACCTAAGAGATCAGTAACAAGCAGGGAAGTTAAAGTAGTAATAAAGTTTCTGCAAAAAAAAAAAAAAAAAAAAGCTCAAGACTGGATGGAGTCACTGCTAAATTTTACCAGACCTTTTGAGAAGAACTAAAACCTATGGTCTTCAAATTAGGCTATCGAACAGAAAGGGAAGAATTGTTTCCAAGCCCATTTTATGAAGCCAGTATTATCCTGATACTAAAACCAGATAAGGATACAACAATAAAAATAAGGATGAACATAAATGTAAAAATCCTCAATAAGACATTGTAAATCAGATTCAACAATCTAAAAAGTTCATTTCACATATGCAAAGATGTTCAACACTGGCAAATCAGTAATTACAGTACACTTCATAAAAAGAATCAAGTATGAAGGCCAAGTGTGGTGGTGCACATCTGCAATTCCAGCCTTCAGGAGGCTGACGCAGGAGGATTACTGAGAATTTGAGGCCAGCCTGAACTGCAGAGTGAAACCTTATCTCAAAAAAGACAAAAATAAAACAAAGACAATAAAAAAAATCAAGTATGAAAAATCACATCATTATTTCAATAGATCCTGAAGAATGCTTTACAAAATACAACATATCTTTAGGATAGAAGACATGAATAAATGAGGAATAGAAGGATCTTATAGCAATATAATAAATGCTATATACAACCAACCCAGAACTGGTATCATATTGAGTGGAGAAAATTTGAAAACATTTCCTTTAAATTCATCAACAAGATGAGGGTGCCCATTCTCACCATTTTTACTTAATATAGTACTGGAAATCTTACCTAGAGTACTTGTTAAGAAAAAAAGGATATACACAGAAAAGGAGAAAGTAAAAATTTCTCTGCATGCAGATAATATGATTCTCTATTAAGAAGACCTTAAAGATGCCACCAAAAGGCTCTCAGAAGTAATAAATTCAGCAACCAGTGAGATACAACATACAAAAATCAGTAGTTTTTCCATATACCAATACACAAACCTGCTGAGAAGGAATTTGGCAAAGCTTTCATAATAGCTTAAAAAACACCACAAATGAACCTTACTAAAGAGATAGAAAAACTCTACAGGGACAATTATACAGACTAAAGAAAGCAACTGAAGAAGACACTAGAAGATGAAATGACTTCCCGGGTTTACGGACTGGCATAAGCAACATTGTTAAAACGGTCCTATTACTTAAAACGATCACAATATTCAAAGCAATGTCCATCAAAATACTAATGACATTCTTCACAGAATTAGGAAATACAATCACAAAATTCGTATGGAAGCACAAAAGACTCTCAATAGCCAAAGAAATCCTGATGAAAAAGAATGCTGGAGGTATCATGACACCTGGTTTCAAGCAGAGGCGAAGATTAAGAAATAAATACATGTAGTTACAGTCATCTGCTTTGGCAAAGGTACCAAAATCATACGTTGGAGTAAAGCTAGCCTCTTTAATTAATGATAGTGGGAAAGCGGGGTATTCACATGTACAAGATTGAAACTAGATCCCCATATCTTATCTCGTATAAAAATAAACTCAACATGGATTAAAGACCTAAATGTGAGATTAGAGACTTTGAAACTGCTAGTAGAAAAGAAAGGAGGAACCCTTTAAGATGTAGGCATGCGCCATGACTTCCTGCATAACAGCTCAGGAAATAATAGCAAAAATCAAAAAATGGGATTGCATAGCATTAAAAGGCTTCTGCTCAGCAAAGGAAATAAAAGAGTGAAAAGATAACATACAGAATGAGAGAAACTGAAAATTTTTGCTAGTTACTCTTCCATCAGAGAGCTAAAATCCAGAATATATAAAGAACCAAAAACTTAAATGAAGAAAACAAATAGCACAATCAATAAATGGGTAAATGGAAAATAATTACATGAAGAAATGCTCAGTGTCTTTAACTATCAGGGAAATGCAAACCAAAAATTACATTTAAATGTTCACGTATTCCCAGTCAGAACTTCTATCATCAGAAATATAAAAAATAAAATGTTGGTGAGGATTTAGGGTAAAAGGAACACTTCTACACAGGTGGTGGGAATAGAAACTAGCACATCCACTGTGAAAATTACTATGGAGGTTTCTCAAAAATTAAAAATAGAACTACCGCATGAACTGGCTATACAATTCCCTTGCATAAGCCCAAGGTGGTTAAAATCAGCACACTGTGGAGATATCTGCATTTCCAAGTTTATTGTGGCACAATTCACAATAGCCAAGATATGGGAATCAGTCTAGGTGCCTGGCAGTTGATGACTAAATAGAATGTAGTAAATAGAATGGAATGTTATTCAGCCATAAAGAAGAAAAAAATTATGCCATTTGCAGTACATTGTAAGAGACTGGAAATCGCGTTAAGCACGGTAAAACAGACTCAAAAAGACAAGTAGTGTGTTTTCTCTCATATGTGTGATGTAGAAAAAGAAAGACAGCATGGAAGTAGCAGGGAAACTAGTAGAGAACAGAAAGGAGCTCAAGAGAGGTAGGAGAGCTGGGTAAAGGAAGGGACAACTGGAGACAGATACAATCAAATTATGCTATAGATATGTATGAAAATGGTACAAAACCCAGTATTCTGTATAGTTATTCTATACATATACACACAATAAAAAAGAAAAATAAAACTACAACAATCTTCAGCCTAAATGGTCCAAGATTGTGCCTCGTAATATTTTATATCCTAACTCCCAAAGGATTTTTCCTATACTATTTTTATTGCAAATAATTTATTTTACTATTATTATGTACATCTTGTTTTCATCACCAGGCTACCTTATTTGAAGGCAGGATATATCTCAAATGCATGTGGATATCAGAGACTTTGACACAGCACCTAGGACAAATGTATGACTGGCATTTCAGTTATTTTGATTTGGTAAAACCCAGAGGTATATGAAATGGCCCACCATAAAATCAGAGCTATGATACAGTAGCCAGCCAAGAGAGAACACATGGTGTGAGATAAAATGGCCTGAGTATTCTAGTTAGAAATCACCGTAAAATGTAATTGTGGTGGGCTGACAACTGGTGGTCAACTTGTAATCCCTGGTTGAATTGAGTCAGTGCAGTGCTGGCCATGGAGGCCTACCTGAGGACTGCTGCCAACAGAATAGAAAGAGAACTGGAGAGGAAGAGGGTGCGGGCTGTTGATTCTCCTAGAGAATCTTGTCGTGCTGTCTTTCCTGATATGCACTCAGCTCTTGTCAACACTGGAAGAACTTGGAACCTTGCTGTTGCGGAGGATGGCTGTGGTTCTTTTCAGGGGAGCTCTGCTCCCTACCCTGAGCATTGCTTTCTGGCTCCAGTGAAGATCCCTCAGCCTGATTCAGAGATCCTTCATCCCATTGGTGCAGACTTTCTAGATTCCACCACTGACCTTTGGGCCTTCCCAGCACAGATCTTATACAGACTTGCAAGAGATATTGTTGTGGGCTCTTGGCCTCCAGTTGGACTTGTGGAGGACATAGCCATGGACTCCAGGTCTTCAGCTGGACTCATGCAGGATATTACTGTGGGATCCAGGCCCTCAGCTGGATTCTCTGGGTCTCTAGTGTGTGGGGGTAGATCTCCTACACGCTTGCATTTAACTCTTTGCATGAAAATTATAAAGTATTCCTATAAATTATGTGTCTTGTATTAAATCCTTTCCTTTGCAAACTCCAACCACAACAGTAAGCCAATGAAATATTCACATCTAAATATTTCTCCCCAAGGAAACAAAACAACCTCACAAATTTTAGGGCAATGATCAGGATTTGATTTATTTTAAATCCACAAGAAGTTTCATGGTGGCCAGAAATTATAAAAAGTTAATGATTTATAAATCTGACACAGAAGTCCTAATCTAGTTATGTTTGTCCTTTATAAGATATACTTAACACTAAGTAAAGAGTATGGGAACAATCATAGACTCACTGGAATTTTAAATTTTTCATCCAAGTGCACCTTGTCTTACAGGTTTCCTCTATGGCTTATCAGAAACTGAAAATCTTTAATTTGTACTGTGATTCTTCTCTCTGATGGATGAAATAGAGATTCTTCCTGATCTCCCACTTCCTAAAACCTGCCTGCTCCCTACCGAGATGATGTTGATGAGCATAAAGTCAGTGTAGTGGTGTCCACTCAGGTTCATATATAATCTTCACTTTCTTTTAATTCCAATAAAACTGTGCTTAAGATACACAATTTCAAACAGGATATAAACTCTGCACAGGGAAAAGCATAGGGGACTCTTGAATGCCTGGTTTTCCTGCTTCCTACTTTTCTCTCTCTCCTGGATGTACACACAAGCCAAATATCCTACTTTCAGAAAATGCTGAGTTCTAGTATTTGTAACAGTTATATTGGAAACTAATTTAAAAGAATTCATTTCAGCATCAGGAGTTACTTTGCAAACGAATTTCATTGCATTAAAGTATGTCTCACATAGCCAATGAATTTTAACAAGTTTTTATTTGAAAAGTATTTTTAAGACAGAATTTGTCTGGACAGAGATATTTCCTTTATTATTTTAGGTGAAAACTCTACTTATACTTGAGCATAAAGACAAAAATTGTAATTATGATTTAATTAATTCATGTTAATATATAAATTAAGGCTCTAAAAAATAGAAAACAGAAGTAATCTTGAAGTAGAAGAGAAAGAAAAAGAAGAGAGGGGATATAATAAGAAAGCAGAATAAAAATAACTGAGCTAGTGTGTCTTGAAGGGGGACTATATATTTTATTTCTGTCAGTTATAGCATCACATTTTCTAAATCAGCATATTGGTTTCTTTTTAATCACCACTGGTCTCTGATATAATTTTACAGCATATATTATTAACATTTATGAGTACTATTAAAACTACTATGTTGATCAGATCAAACTTTAAATTTTACTCACAAGATACATTGTGTATCACCTCTTCCATTTACATATTTTATGGCATAGAGTTATAATCCTACACTGTCATAACTCAGTGTGGTTTTCCTTTAAAAAAAAGCCAGTATTTATGTAAACAATAAGTTCTGAGATATGCAATTTGATAATTCTTAAATATCACCTCAAATATACATAAACTGAAAGATTATCCTACATGTTTACTCATTTGACATGTCAAAAAACCCAGAAAGACAGCATTGAAAGAGGTGACATTTGTTAAAAGGCCACTGTGGCTAACTGTGTTGCTGGAGTCAATACCGCAGTCACTATCAATTTCCTGGATGTCTTCAGATTAGAAGTTGGTTCTGTCAAGGCCAACATCAAGTAATTCAACTTTGTTTAGATGACTGGCTAGTCAGACTTCTTAGCCACTTCTTCCAAATAGAGTGTCCCAGTCAGGTTACTTCACTGCCAGGTCAGCAAACGCATCAGAGACCTCTGTGGTGACGGGTGCGGAAATGCTGGCTTGTGTGATATTGAGATAAATGTCATACTGCTGGTCCAGGCCAAGGTAGCAGTCACTCATGAGATACAGTGTGAAGATATACCTAAAATGTGAAAACAGAAAAAGGTATCAAACGTTCTTCAAATCACAGTCAAATTTAATTCTTTTGAAACTTTAGTAAGGTTCTGCTTACCTTCCAGGTACTTCAGGGGTATAAAAGGAAAGGGAGACGTCATGATGATTTCGAACAAATCCTACTCGTTTTAAAGCAATAAGCTCTCTCTTATCCACTTCTCCTAATATCAAAAACCAACCTTCATCTTTTGATTTGGGAAACCGAGGGGCAACTGCACAGCTTTCTTGCTTTCCCTGTAAATCAGAAAAAAAAAAAAAAAATACAGAACATTAGCAATGTCTACACTTCCTACATGGCTTGGCTGTGGTACAAAGGCCATGTTATCTTTCTTTAAGGCTATACATTACATAGTTTATGTCTGTCTTGGATATTTAAACTTTCCTCTGGTTTGGTGTCTTTGTATACTTTTACTTACCTTTCTTTAAGACTTGCAGAACAAAGACATCACTTTGTGGCTGTAACATCAGAATATTTATCTCAGAATAGAAAGCTTTGAGTCTTGACATCAGAATGATAAATTCTTATGTCATTCGTGAAATTATTCTTAATATCCCACTTACAGATGAACAAATTGAAATACAACCATATCAAATAAATCTTCCAAAGCCTTATTCATGATATGTTGGTTACTTTTCCCTCATTGTTGAGACAAAATACCTAATGCCCCAAGTTAAGGAAGGAAAGGTTTATTTAGCTCACAGTTTGTGGAGGTTTCAGTCCGTAATCAGCTGGTTCCAAGTCAGGGTGGCAGGGCAGAGAAGCAACGGTTTAAGGTGGCGGAAAATAGCAAAGCAATAAGAGCAAAAAGGGAGGAGCACGAGACGACTCTTTCTGTCCCTTATACTGTATGTAGGCTACGCACCCTAGGGTGAGTACAGCACTCACACACATAATCCCAGCATTGGACCACAAATCAATCACAAACCTTAGAAGCCCACCCCATGACTGCATGAGGCTTTTGGGGACATCCAGACACAAACCATAACATTCCACCCCTGGCCCCCCGAAGACTCCTGCATAATCCCCTTATGCAAAAGGCATTTTAGTCCACCTGTAAGAGTTGCCAAAGTCCTAACAGTTTCAGCACTGCTGAAAAGTCCAAGTTGCAAGTTTCCTCCAAGATCTAAGGCAAATTCTTAGCTGTAAGCTCCTGCACAAATGAAAAGTTAAACACTTCCAACATTCAATGGCACAAGATAAACATTACCATTTGAAAAGGTACAACTGGGGATACAAAGCATCGGGACCAAAGCAAGCCCAAACTCCAGCAGGGAAAACATTAAGTCCTGTAGTTCCATATGGAACATCTGAAGCAATCTGTGGTAAACTGTGAGCTCCAAAGGCCTTGCATGGCTCTGCCCCAAAGGCACTTCCAGTGGTATTGTTTTTTTTTTTTGTTTTTTTTTTTGGTTTTTCTCCGGTACCAGGAACCGAACCCACAACCTTGTGCTTGCCAGGCAGGCGCTTTGCCGCTGAGCTAAATCCCCAGCCCCGTCCAGTGGTATTGGTTACAGCTCCCAGAGCTTCTCCCTTGGGCCTGCTTTACTCCCTCTTGGCAGGTTTCCTCAGATGATACACGTTCCTGGTTTTTCCAAACCTCTGGGATCTCCACTGCATCTTTGGCTTCACTCTCACAGCTTTACCTGCTGCCCTCCCAGGAACACACCGCCTGGCCTTCCAGGCCTCCTTCTGAAATCTACGTGGAAGCCTTTTTAACCTCAGAACTCTTCCATTCTTCATATGCCTAAAACCAGCACCATGTGAATGATGCCAAGGTCTGCTGCTACCTGAAGCAGTAGTCAAGCTTCCCTATCTCTTGACTGTAGGGGTTGAGTGTCTGGATCGCTGGGCACTCTGAATCCAATTCTGAGGAACAAATTCTCTATGCCATTGCCATTCTGGAACATGGTGCAACCACCACTGCCATTCTGGAACATAGTGTGGCTGCCGCCATTCTGGAACATGGTACTCTGCAGCTTTCTCTTCAAAGCAAAGTCTTTTAGTTTTGAGGCTGCAAAGGGTGGGGTACTGCTGCTTCTTGCGATGCCCTCTGGCCATCTTTTCTATTCTGTTTCTTCTCAGCAATCAAGATCTCCTCAGCTCTACCTTTGCAGTCCACAGCTTTACTGGAGCTTCCTTTCTGGCTAAACACAACATTTTAAATCATCCTGCTGGACTCTTTGCTCTTGATATTCAACATGGATCTGGCTACAAGTCCCCAATAATAGCTATGCCACTGCCTCAACATTCAATTGCCCTGAAATTTTTTCTGCCATTTTAATTAGTCTGCTACCCTTAATCTCAGTCTCAGGCAAAGTCTCTGGAGATGAGCAAAATGTAGACAAACTTTTTGCCAAGCCGTAACACACACTGTTTGGACTCCAGCAGCCAATGCCATCCTTCTTACCAGCAAAAACCTCCGAGTCCGGACTTTACTGGCAGGATTTCTATCAGCGTTCTGGTCTTTAGAGCTCTGATCAGAATCTCATATACACAAGCTAAGGCACTCCAGCTCTACTCCTTCAGGCGCAATCCCTGAACCGTTCCAAACTCTTGCCACAAGCCATTCCCAAAGGCTCTTGAACCACATGGTCAGGTACCATCACAGTGACGACCCCACTTCTCTGGTACCAAATTCTGTGTTATTACATTTCTTTTGTTGCTGAGACAAAATACCTGATGCTCAAAGTTAAGGAAGGAAAGGTTTACTTAGCTCAGTTTGTGGAGGTTTCAGTCCATAATCAGCTGGCTCCAAGGCAGGGTAGTGGGGCAGAGGAACAGAGTTTGTATCAGCAGAAGACAACAAAAGCAGTAAGAGAAAAAAGGGAGGAGAGCGAGAAGATTCTGTCTCTTATACTGTATGTGGGCTCCCTACCTTGGGGCAAGTGTAGCACTCACACCCATAATCCCAGCATTGGACCATGAATCTATAGTTGAATCCCTACTACCTTGATTAGCGAAATTCTGTATCATTTCTAATGTTTTTTAAAATTATTTTTTATTCTCTTTAATTGTTTGATCAATCTTGCATTCTTATGTCTAGTAATCTGAACAACTTTGTTGAAGATAACAATATGTAATATAATAACCACTGTTAACTTCCTATCACTTTTTGAAATTCTGTACCATTTTTATTGTTTTTGTGTTGATTTTGTTTTTGTCTTAGTTGTTATTTTGTTTTCTTTCCTCTTAAAAAAAAAGAACAAAAACTCTAGAAGCCTGCCCCCATGACTGTATGAGGCTTTGGGGGGACATCCAGACACAAACCATAACACACGAGGAATTCACACTCAGGAAAATCGACAAAAGCTAATCAGTATGACACTTTGGACCTCAAGATAATGAGCGTATCATATAAATACCCCTCAAGTATAAGATCCATATAGAAAAGCACATATTGTACCATGGTATATTACAAAAATCTATTCTCTGAAAAATGGGAAATTTTAAATGAATCAATTTATAAAATGTATTAATTACTACAACTCAAAATTAGATAAAAACATAATGACAATGTGCAGTCGTTGTTCTTAGAAAAGCAAGATCATTCTAGTGATTCTTTCAGATATTGACTTCAGGTCATAAATATATAGTACTAATCACATGCTCTTAAAATTTCACTCAGTATTCTAGGGTAGGAAGTTTCCCTTACGGCTTTTGAAAACAGGGTCAGAGAGTAATATACAACAATTTCAAATAAAATTTAGCCTTTTTAGTATAATTAAATTTAATTTTTGAGTAGAATGTAAGATTATAAGAATCTTAGTTTTCTCCATTATTTTGTCTTTATGATTTTACTATTATTAGTTTATGATTATTACTATTTCTTTGTAAGCTGTGATATATTAAATAATCTAAAAATACTCATATTAGAGACTGAAATGCCAGAAGTCAATCAGTCCTTTACTTTTTTTTGAAAAAGGGTCTCTCTATGTAGTTTAGGCTGGCTTTGAACTCACTATGAAGCCCAGGTTGGTCTCCAACTCACAGTAATCCTCCTGCCTCAGCCTCCTGAGTGCTGGCATTATAGGTGTGTGCTACCACATCCAGCTAATCCGTTCTTATTTATATTAGCTCAGTTTTAGTATCAGAAATCAAACGGGGGGGGGGGGGCTGAGGATTTAGCTCAGTGGCACAGCCCCTGCCTTGCAAGCGCAAGGTTGTGAGTTTGATTTCTGGTACCGGAAAAAAAACAAAAAAAAAAAAGAAATCAAACAGGGAAGGACTTGAAGGCACAGTACCAAAAGGACATCATAGCAGAACAAAATTTTCACATTTTATGTGTGAAAACAGAGAAGCAAAACAAAGGAACTACAACCTCATCCCTAGGTATTAGAAAGTCCTGAATCCCCTGGGCTAAGAAGACAAATTCTTTCTAACTTTAGTTATTATGGTACTAAAAACCAATCTGCCCACACTACGTGTTCTAATATTCTTAGAGGACTACATAATTAATTTCAGTGTCAGAGGATACAGAAAAGAGCAGAGCAATTTAAAATAAAATTCCCACACACTTTTGGCCTGCATGAGACTGACAAAGCTCTCTCGCATGCACTATAAGAAAGAAAGCAGGCAGATGTGGCAACCGAGGCGCAGAAAAGCTTACTGTCTTATTCAAATGCAAAGAACAAAGTGGGAACACTTCAGTCTTATCTACATCTAGCCAATGCGGCTCTTACATCCCACAGTGCCTCTAAGGCAGGACCTCTTAAACATTGCTGTCCGTAAGTCATATGGGGTGCTGACGAAAACATCAGTCTCTGAGATTCCTCAGATATTGAGGTTTTGCTTCAGTCTGTCTGGAGGGAGGCCAAGAAATCTGCACTTTGAGAGGCACGACAGGGCATTCTGCTGGACTGAGTCTGGAGATTACACTCTGAGAACAGTACTTTAGGCAATATGTTGTTATATAAAGTGGATTATTCTGGGGCTCAAAAGTGGCACATGAGGAACATTGACTAATTTCAGAAGAATGACTCCTGCTGGTTAAGGCCAGTTGAGAAAGCAGGATTCATGAATGACACACACACACTGGTCATACAAAAGGTATGTGTGCTGGTGCATTTGGTATCTGGTGTGAAATATTTGAGAATGGAAACCAAATACTGTACCTTGTAGAACCCGAAGTGGACTCTCTGCAAGCTGACTTGAAGCACATACTCCTGGTCAGCATGCAATCTGATCCATCTGTTGTCATCTCGTTGGTCTGCGGGCTGAGTTGAGACAGACAGTTCATTATGTCCTTCAACTGAATCATCCCACGAGCCTTTAACACTTAGGCTCACATTTATCATGGGCAGGCGAGATAAAAAATTCCACGTCTGAATAAAAAAGAAAGGAAAATAAACAGTAGTTAATGTGGAATGCGATGACCAACTAACAAATAGTGTGATTTTAGCAAAATCAACCTTTCAATTTTTTTTTTTTTTTTTTTTTTTTTTTTTGGTTTTTCTCTGGTACTGGGAACCGAACTCACGACCTTGCGCTTGCCAGGCAGGCGCTTTGCCTTGAGCTAAATCCCCAGCCCCCAACCTTTCAATTCTGAGATTAACTGAGTCCACTGAAATTATAAGAAAAAAGATCACTTGCATTATTTATTCAGTTGTACCAAAAGCAGCATTTTTTCAATTCTATAGTAAAATATGTACTACAACCAAGGTACTGACACTGATACAACCTTCAGTGTGCTTTTAATCTTCTTAAAGTTTTTTAAAACAAGTATAGGAAGGAGTTCTTATTATCTAAACTTATGATCCCTTTATTGCAAATCCCTCCTGATACTGAGTAGCAACTAATTATATCAATTTCATTGTGAATGAGATTAAAAATTTTATTGTTGAACTTGTTTCTTGTAGAGAAATGTTGATTCTAACACATATGTGAATTTAAAGTAGAGGGTGTTACTGTTCTGGGGTATATAAAGGCTATTTAAAAATACTTGTGATTTAATTATTGATGTCAGTATCATATACTGACAACTTATTATAGAAACTTTTGTTCATATTTCAAATTCACTGTATTTATCCTGAAAGGAAAACATTTCTGCATGTCTATATATCATAGAAATACTGTAAGTCTAGGCTTCATTCTAGAAACAAACTTTGCTAAGAGTACCAATTAAAATAACATATTTTTAAAAAGTAGAACTATTTTACCAATTTGATTCTTGCTGTTTGAGTGATCAGAATCAAACTACTAAGTACTCAATAATGTTGAATGAATGAGTAAATAAATTCTCAGATCAACGGAAAGAATGTCAGATAATAAACTGAAGGTTCTCAGGTAATTGTCACTTTTTTCTAATATTTATGTTCATGTTGTAATATTACTATCAGTCAAGAAAAATTTCTTAACAGATTGGCTGTTTGATCAGCTGTTACCTCCTAAGGTAGTTTTTAAAAGGTATGCGAGTATTTTAATTTTGGCTTTCCTTTTATCCCATTTCCATCAAAGCCATATACATTTCCACACAGACTCTGATTTCCTGTTTGCTAAGACTTTATTGCTGCAGAGCATATGCAATTGAAATAAAGTAGCCCTTAAGAATTAAAAAACTGTAAATGCAATGCAATTTTTCCATTCACTCCAGTCCTGTACCATGTCTTGTGAATCTTAAATTATGACTGTAACTAGAGTTTTAAATAGTCAGGCTACAGAATGTACTTCAAATACAAATGACAGTCTATGACCTACCGACGACAGTTAACTGAGTATAGAAACTGAAGCACCTGGTGTTCTAAGACCAGTCCATATGGAAACGTGGTCAAGAGGATACTTAGATACACAATGTGTGCACAGCACGTAATTCTGAGAGACAATACAAGTAATATTTGCCATATGACATGTTTTTTTTTACTTGTATCACGAAATTAGTTACTAATATAATGTTTTCTGTTGTTAGCAACTCATTGGGATTTTACCTTTCTAAAGTTTCCAAAAGTCCTTTCTGGACAAACAAATAATTGGATATGTATATATATGACATCTTTTTGTAGCATTTAATATTATTTTAAACCTACAGTGTATACACATATAATTATGGGGTATATGTATTTATGTATAGAAAACATGAGCTATTTTTAAAGAAACTGCTAAGATATTTCAATACCAGCCAAACATATTTATCTGAGGATTAATCTTCATCTATTGAATCAGGCAAGAGCACTGCCATGCATACAATTATTTAATTAGCAGCCAAATCCTCTGCCAGTCAGCAGCCGTTCCAGGCATACTGATGGGGTAGAAGATGCAAATCTCACAGTCGTACTGCTTTTTCTCATTACTACTGCAATTAGCACTTAAATTGATGCTTTAAACATACTAATTTCTGGAATAATTCAGGATTTGTATGTTACCTGGGATCGCCTCACTGCAGAGCCGACACCAGATTGCTCTGCAAATTGAAGCACTTTTGAGCCAAATAACCATCATCGTATCAGACAGAGCCAATTTGCATTTGGTTTTAAAGATAACAGAATGGCAATTTATGCAAATAAATTAAGTAAGTTTACTTCTGAGTTCTCCCTCAACTAATTATAACAATGTTCTAATTTTTCATATAGAAAACTTGGCTTGAAATCTATGTATGTTATGTTAGGAATCTGTTGTTGATAACAGAAGCCTTGTTTTGATTTAAATACACTGTTTTTATTCATAATTTTGATAGTAATTCAGTTGGAAAGGTAGGAATTTATTATGAATATTTAAAATATTCGTGCCAATTTTGGATTCACCAGAAACTGAACAATCAGACATTAATGGCTGATATACTTTTTTCAAGTCTTGCTTACAGAAAGGTATAGTTTAGAATTTTCTTTAATACCTGCATATACAAATCACTATATTGTGCTACATGTCCTGACCATTTACCTTAATGTGTTTTGGGTAAGTCTTAAAAGTCTAGTTGGTCACCTGTTTCTGGCATCATTCATTCATGTGTTTGGCCTTTTTAACTGGACAGATGACCCTTGGTGCCTTTTATAACACAGAATTAACTCTGTAAGTTATATGTTTTTTTGAAAAAGGAGCTTATTTGAAAGAACACATTAGAATTGAGAACAATGACGTGACTAACAGGAAGGCATAAACAAGCAGATGAGGCATAAGCAAGTGTTTATGCCCAAGTATAAATAAAGAAAAAGTACTGTGAAGAAAGGGAGCCGAGGGCCCTGGGTGAGGCCCCCTAAGTGAGACGAGCTGCAGTAAGCCTTTGAAAGCCACCTTGGCTGTATTATACTGAAATAATTTCCAATGATGCCAATGCTATTATTTACAATACATGCAATTATTTTAGTATCATGTACTGAGTTTTTATTCTATATCAAAAGCTATATAAAGCAGATTAAACATCAGTATTTATTTTAACTTTGACAAGAACTTTATAGACAGATAAAACGTTTTCAAGTTCCTAATTATGGTTAATAAGTAGCAGACAGACAATTTAAACCCAGGTGAGCTTGACTTCAAAATCCATGCCTAAAGTTAGGAAACCCTTGGTACAATTTTCTAGGGACAGTAAAGAAGTTGTCAACATGTGCAAGAGATAGCTTACCTGCTTTGTTTTTGCAGCTTGTAGCTCCTTCTCCACCATGGAGCTGAATACATGGTCTTTCCCTCCACAGGCATGGATCAGTTCAGGAAGGCACTCAATGGAGGTTCGGCACCTAGCTTGTGGGCCCTTTACAGTTGGCTTCCATTTCCTAAGAAATAATATCAATACCAACAAAATAATTCCTCCATTGCACAACTGAGATTTTATGACAACAGTGGTTTGTATCACTGTCGCTGCATAAAATCTATGAATTATAAGTAGTGCATCAGCTCCGTAAATACTGAGGGTTTACAGACAGTGTGTGTCTCTCTACAGAAAGGCGTTCATGTGCAGTGATGCTCCCATGTGGGTAAAGTGCAGACACGGAGCCCCGACATGTTTTTAATGATGCAGGTAGATATCTCCAATATAATTATTAGAATAAAATTTAAGATTGTAAGTTATTGGCAACATAAAATGTACAGTATGCTTTGAGAATCTTTGAGATTTATAGCACAAGTTATATCAGGTCTCAGGAAAGCAGTCCACCTAAATCTTAAGAGTAAGAAGGAGACATGGCTGAAGTTGTATTAATTTGCCACTTTTAAAGGTGACAGGAAAAAGGATCAAATCTCCTAGGCCCCAAGCAGCTTCCGTAACAGACCTGCGTGCCATGTGCGGTGGGGTGTTCATGTGCCTTCTTCACGGCTGAAACCCAACTCCCTTAACATTTAGTACCACACTGGAAGGGCTCCTGAAACAGCTGCAGACACACATGAGGTATCTGCCTTCTCCCCAGGCCACCTGTTGCTGCATGGCTCTCTCTCCCAATGTGTGTTTGTTTCCACGGTCATCTCATGGTACGGATTCAAGCATCACGGAGATAACTGCCCTGGGCCCAATATACCTGAGTCCAATGAAGGACCTTCCTGAGGGGTACCCCTGTGTGCCTACGGTTCTTGCTGGCATCTGTACCCAGAGGCCTCAGAGACTGCCACCCTGGTAGAGCTGACAAGAGGTACGTGGTACATAATGTCAAGTGGCAACCAGACTATGTTCCTGCCTCCACGATTGTGAACCAACATTTTCGCTGCAAAGTATCTCTTCACTGGTGTGAAACTCTTGTATGAAAGAAATATTTTCATTTAAACACTGCCAACCTTACTTGTAGTATGTACTAGTATTTTCCTTGGTAAAATAGCTGGAGCCATGTACATGAAACTTAAGAGTTAAATACTTCAATGCTATCACACTATTCTTTTATGCATAGGTTATATTTTGAGCTCCTACCACATACAAATACCTAGTTTTAGATATTGTACAGAGGCACCATTCGCTTTTGACAATGAATTTCTAATCTCTCCTACAGTTACCCATGATTTACTTTACTTTAGGTTGCAAAGTACTTCTTAAATGAAGACTGATATTGTAAAGGAATACATGCAGTTAGAATAGAAATGTAACAGCAAAAACAAAGGCAGGTGTGCTGTAGTCTCAGTACTAAGGAGGCTAAAGCAGGAGGATCACCATGAGTTTGAGGCCAGTCTCAGCTATATAATGAGTTCAAGGCCAGCCTGAACTACACAGTGAGATGCTGTCTCAAAAAAAAGAGGAAACAAAAGAAAAAAAATATATGTGCTGCAATTGGGAAACAATTTAGATAGGAGAGGGTAAAATGAATTGTGACTCAGCTTAGGACTGATGCTCAACCTCCCAGTGAGAATGGTCTGACCCTAGGCCACGTCTCTCTCTGGGAAGTAGGCTTTTACACTGTAAAAATTTCATTAACTATATACACTTAGAAATATTTTTTGGAGGGAAGTTGGGGGTGCATTTTAGTGGTGGAGCAGTGTCTAGCATGCATTAGACCATGAGTTTAATCCCCAGGACCACTCTGCCCCCTCTACTCCAAAAAAGAAAAACAGATTTTTTTTTGAAATTGAAGTAATTATATTGAAAATTAAAACAATTACCTGAAAAGGTGGAGATGGTGCTGTTCTATGTTTGGTAGAGTAAGGAGGGAGGAGTCTTTTAACCACCGGCCCTGCACCACCATCTGAACCAGGTTGGTGATATTCAGAGCAGTCACCAGCCAGCCCTGATTTGCCGCCACATCCAGCATTGCCTGAAATGAAGAGAAACACACACATCACAAGAATCAGAGCACTGCCCCTGTCCATCTCTCCATCAGAAGAACCAAGCCTTGTACCTCTAAATTACTATTCATCAAAATAAAACCAGAAAACTAACTACAATTGGATGAGGGAAACAAAGTGAATCTCTCACAGCATTTATTATATTACACACTGCTTCTTACAAAGGGCCAAACGCTAAGCTTTTGTAGGACAGCAAAGATAGCCAGACAGAACTGTTATCCAGTAATGAAACTAAGATAAAAACTCAGTGTACTTTGAGAGCAAATACCAATATAATTCACTGTATCAAGAGTACTAGCAGCTGCATTTAGAAAGTAAATCTTATGTACTCTTGCAAATTTAAAATCAATACTGGTAAAGAAATAGGTTTTCTTGCCAAAAATTTATTTTCCCAAAGAGCAGGCTAATAACGATAAGGCTCTGGTTCTCATTGACAATAATATACCACATGGTAGTGGGGGGGCGGGTAACTGCCAGTGGTACATGTGAAATGAGGAGCGGCTATTCATATTAGTCTATACGTTTAATCTAATGTTCTATGAACAAACAAAGGGCTGCATTTGCTTAAGGCAAAACTAAACAGTGAAATCTTATTTAAACAAAGGAGTAGTTTACACAGGCAAAGCCATTTCAATTAAATTAGATTCTGGAAAATGCTGACTTAAAGACACATAAGTTAATATCATGCTCTTAGGCAGCGGTTTTATACAGCTTCAGGACTGCACTCCCTTATTTTGGGATATACCTGGCAAAAGATTACACGCAACACTTTAATAAAAAACACTCACTGTCAGTAAAACAGTTATAAACCCTTGTACTATACTGCTTCGATTTTAGAAAGGACTTTTTGGTCTATGTTAGGAAAATTAATTTGCCATAATTCTTAGTACCACTCATGCAGTCACATGTTCTTCGTAAGCTTTGAATTTCTAATTCTGTGTTCTCTAATTTACAAAACGCAAAATAGTTTTAAAAGAACATCTGGCCAAATAGATTTATGATTTCTTTATATATATTACAGGAAATGGATCAAAGTTTTTGGAAACTATGATTAATATGATAGAATGGTCAAAATGGTCTTTAGTACCCATTAATCTGCTAGCCATCTCTCTATCTAAACTTGAATGTTAGTATAGATAGCTACCTATGTAAATAAATATGCACATGTATGAATGTAAATAGATACACATGTACACAGCATACGCATATGTATACGTGTATGAATGTACATGTTTGTAAATCTAGGGAAAATACACATAACTTTCCTTTTTCTCACAAGGCAGAATATTATACTTTGGTTTGAAGTATGTGAAATAAGCAGATTATGGTGAATGATGCTCAGAGACAAAAACAAAATAAATAGGTCACAAGTCGTAACTCCTGAGTCCTGCTAAGGGAAAAGGAAAAGAGAAATGAATAATTATAACTAAAGCTGTTCTATGATGATGCTAGAACTTGTAATGCAGGGTAACTATGGCAATTTTACGTTACAACTTGACTGGAAATAATTTCCAGGCCAAAGCTCACATACTAGAAGAGTTGGATGGATGAACCATATGTTTTTAACTTTGAAGTTTTGAAGTTGAAAGATTTTATAAAGTTTATGAGTTCCCCACAACTTTTCATTGTATGATCCAGATATGAAAAATGTAAAAAAGAAAAGAATCATGTGAAGTGCTTTACACAAAGTGAATGAAAAACCATATCATGAATTGAAAACTATTCTTTATCTTGGCTTAATTTTTTTTTTTTTTTAGATCTTTTTGAGACAGGGTCTCGCTATGCAGTTCAGGCTGGCTTTGAGCTCACTTTGTAACCCAGGCTGGTATCGTTCTCTCAATGATCCTCCTGCCTCAGCCTCCCTAGTGCTGGGATTACAGGCATGCGCCACCACACCTGGCTCTATCTTGGTTTAATTTTAAAGAAAAAGCAAGAGAGAAGATCCATGACCTGGCATGGTAAAAGGTTTTGTGAGTACCCAAATATGGTGAACACAAACTTGGTACACAGTTCTCGGTTCAACCATGCCTAGTGATTCTCTCTTCTCCTCCTCTTTAGTGCAGACCCTCATTTTTTCTCACCTGGAACATTATAAATATTATTTTATTCTTATTTTCATTTAACTTTTCTTCAATCAATACTTTATACTGTTACCAAGTGAAGTTTTTTCTTTTTTCTTTTGGAAATAGGGTCTTATTATAAAGTCCAGGCTGCTCTTGAACTCACTACGAAGCTCAGGCGGGACTCAAACTCAAAGTAATCCTCTTAGCTTTCCAAATCCTGGGACTTCAGGTATGTGCTACCACACTAGGCCTATGAACTAAATTTTTAAAAGGTAAAACTGATTATGTCATTCTTCTGCTTAAATTTTTTCGGTAGTGTTGAACAAAAACTAACTCTTCTCTATATGGCAGTCAGCACCCTACGATCTATCTGGTCCTTTTTTTTTTTTGACACCTTCTCCTCCGCACTGCACAGCGCTACAAGATTACTAGTATTTCCACAAATTTACCCTCGTTATAAATAGAGAAAAATACTGCTGTGTTTCGTCCACCTGGGAGGTTCCCACTCAGCACGCACAGAGCTGAAATATTAAAGCTGTGACGCTTCGCTGCTTCTTCCTCGTAGGCACAGGCCATTCTTTCCCTATCCCCCGGTCTCGAGGCACCCGTCACTATCCACCTGCAATTCTCTGCTCACACATCTTTCCTTTCAACGATAGGCTCCATGACCGCGAGAATCTGGGATTATTCTCTGCAACTCCACCTCTAGCAAAGTGCACTAAAAACTATTTGTATTAAAGAATATAGGTAAATATCTGACTATGATGATCATAATATTTTAACTCGCTGCACATCTACAAAACACATTACAGAAGAGAAGATAAAGCATAAGCTTTGCTATCAGATGGCATAGGCTTATATCTTAATTTTCTCCCATTTACAATACATAAATGTGGGGAAATTACCGCATTGAACCCAGGTTTCTTATTTTTGGAAAGGCCTATCTTCTTTTAGTGGTTCTTTGAGGATAAAGACTTATATTTTATAGTTCTTCCTGGCAGATAAGGACTAATATGTGCTCTTCCCTAGAGACTGGCTTTGGTAACAGCTGGGTCATATGGCTGAGCCTCCTAAATCACTTCAAAGTCCTTTATTTGAGGTATCCAACATATTGTGTACTACGCAGTAGAGCCTAACAAGACAGACGCCTGTTTTAAAGTTCTTCTATGATAAGATAAAAAGAAAGAATACCCTAAAACAATCCATGATTTTTAACTCGGGTTTCCTTTGATCTTCTTTTTTTTGGTCTTTTTGAGACAGGGTCTCGCTATGCAGTTCAGGCTCGCCTTGAGCTCACTTTGTAGCCCAGGTTGACCTCGAACTCGCAATGATTCTCCTGCCTCAGCCATCCAAGTGCTCGGATTACAGGCAAGCACCACCATGCCTGGCTTCCTTTGATCATTTTGATGTCAATTCCTAAACTGGGTAGAGGCACAAAGCCTGTTAGGTTGGGAGCAGATGCATGGGGCAGGCAGAAGGGTTTATCTGGAGAAGTGTGGAATCACAAGAAATCCAGGAGAGAAGGCCAAAGACGGACCCTGCAGCATAAGCCAAACCAGATGGTGTGGGCCTGGTTCTCAGCTGCAGAAACCCATGCTGCTGTTCGGGGGCCATAACCACCAAGGATTAAGGATGCGGGATGGTCCAGGTAAATGGGCCTGAGAATCTTTGTAGCTTACACTGACATACCTATGTATGACTGAGTCTAGGGAGGGTTCTCTGGATGTCACTATCTTTCATAGCATCTTCCTGGCAGATAAGGACTAACAGATGCTCTTCCTTACAGCCTGGCTTTGGTATCAGCTGGGTAAGATGGCTGAGCCTCCCAGGTCACCTCAAAGTCCTATGCAAGTATCTAATACTCAACAACAAAAGGTTGCTTTAAATACTGAGGAGAAACAATCCCAGCATTCTTTAGCAGCTCAGCATAGCACTAATGTTCAGCAAGTATTAATCACCTCTGCATCTTATCCACTTTCCACTTGGCCCACCGCCCGTCAGACAACTCGGGACAGTTCTCAGTACAGGACAGAAGACTGTGGTGGACTCTGCATGAGACTTTCTTCTACTGAGCTGAATCAATTTCAGTCGACTGCCGATTCAGAATTCTCTGTTACTTCAGCCATGACAGACTGCAAATGTGATTTTTAGCACTGTATTCATTTATGAAATCAGGCTAAACTACGACCTCATCAGAATTAACAGGAACAGTCTGGCTGCCTATCATTTATTAAAGAAAAATGGTTTGGAAGGAAGATGATGATTTAGGTTGAACACATTTTAACTGAGATGCTATGCGGCAGGTGAGAATTTCAGGTGACGAGCTCTGCAGAGAAAGCACAGACTAGAGCTGTGGGTCTGAGAGCCTGGAAATACAGTGGACACCCAGGAAACACAATGAGCTGCGGTGTGGCAGAGCTGGTCACCTGGAGCGAGGTCCGGAGAGGTAGGAAAGGGTAAAGGGGGAGGGGAGATCTCGAGGACTCTTGAGGGCACCATGAAATAATTAGGGTTAGAATAGACGATCCTCTACTACTTGTCAGCTCGGTAACCACTTTAAGATAATGAATACAAGCGCATTTTACAGATAAAGACACTATGGCCCCAAGAGTGAAAGAGACAGATCTAAGGACACACGGCTGTGGGAAATGGGCACAGCACAGATTCAAATTCTGTAGGTCCTGGCTCCAAAGATCACACTTTAACCTGTATAGTACACAGCCCGTGAAGTTCAGGACAAGGGGACTGAGGGTAGTGTTTGAACAAGGCTGTGGGTTGGATTCCCTATGTTAGGAGGAATGGGCATTGTAGATGCTCATATCCGCCAGCCTCTTATGTGAGATTGGTTCTGAAGACCTTGAGTGTGTGTGTGTGTGTGTGTGTGTGTGTAAGCACACGCGCCAAAATCCATGCATGCGCAAGTGTCTTATTTAAAATGGCATAATGTTTTGGATATAACCTGTGCATCTCCTACAGTACACTTTAAATAATCTTTACTTACATAATGCAAACATTATGGAAATAGTTGTGATTCTGTATTGTTTAGGGAATAATGAGAAAAAGTGCCTGTTCTTCCCCTCATGTTTTGAATCTATGGCTGATTAAATCCACACATGTGGAATGTGAATACGGAAGGCTGACCGAGCAGCCTGGATGAAGTATAAGCAACAGCATGAATTGTGAGGACGTGGTACCGGGTGGAAGGTAGAGCAGTAGAACAGGACAGAGCCTGACAGTTTACAGAGTTACAGGCCTCTAACCGTACAACCTCAGGCAAACTACTTATCTATTGGTGTCATTTTCCTTGTCTGAAAAATGGAGTCTGATTGGTACTTTTATCTTTTTTTGAGACTATGTATCCTAGGCTGATCCTGAACTTGATTTTTCTGCCTCAGTCTTCCTTGTCCTGGAGTTACAGGTGTGTGCCAACACTCTTAGCTGATTAGGTACTTTTTAAGCTTCTGTCTTATTTTCTGTGTGAGTTTTAGTCTTTCAGCAACAAAATGCCAATATGCTCTTTCTATATGATTGTTTTTATAAAGTTTGCTTCCTGTCTCTGTAGGTGGACAATGACATCCTTGATGTCATTTTGGAGAGAGGGTCTCACTATGCAGTTCAGGCTGGCCTTGAGCTCAACAGGCTGGTCTCAAATTCGCATTAATCCTCCTGCCTCAGCCTTCTAAGTGCTGGGATTACAGGTGTGTACCACCACGCCTGGCAATATCCTTGATGTCAGAGGTAGCATGCACTAAATAAAAACTTAGCTGTACAAAGACCCTACTGCTTTCTGAGGAAGATACGGGTTTCTACTACAGAAGTGTGTGGACCAGGCCTGAGAAAGGGGTTGGTTCCACTGGTCATGAAGACCTCAGTCACAGAGTTAATGAGGAGGAAGAGGCTTTGAGAAGGTAAGAGAACCTGACAGTGTCAACACTGGAAGGTGTCACGAAGCTCGGTACACTGGGGATTATTTCTCTCACTGGGAGAAAGAACCAGAGAGGCGCACGCAGATGTGTAAGGTGAGTACTGGCAGAACTGATACTACGACCAACAACTGGAACAGCTGTGAGTTTCAACAGCACAACTTTGCAGTAGAGACAATTAGGAATGTTCTGTGATTGTCTCCTGCAATAATGAATAATTTCAGTGGAAAAGCACAGAATTCAGATGGTGACAGTTATCCAGCGAAGTGAGAGATTTTATTAGGCAGGACACTGGAATTATCACTGAAATAGCCAACTGAAAAAGGACAACGCTATTTAGAATGGCAAATGAAGTCCTCAGGGAAGTGAGGAAGAGGAGAATCAGCAAGAGGAGACGAGATTCCAGTTTATCTCGTGTGAAATGTTCCAACCGACTGGCGGAGAGTGGCCAGAGGGCGCCTCAGATGGTGACATCATGGAGGCGGGGTGGAAACGGGTTGCCTATAACACCTATAAGTTAAATGTGGTAAATGCAATTATTATGTTCAAAAGGTCATCTCTGAGTCTACTATGATGAAGCTAGAGATCTAGATTTTGAGATAGTTAAAACAAACTTGTGGGCAAGGAGATAAAACGTAACATGGCTAGAAGGAATCCAAGAAGAAAGAAGTGGATGTGATGCAAGCGATTAGGCTGTGGCAATGATGGCCGGGGAAGCAGGTGCGACCTGTTAATTACAAGGTTCCAGAACACAGGCACAGAACCGTCTCCAAAGCCCTGCGCATGGACTTCCCACAAGAACTCAGCAGTTTTCAACAGGGTGCCTGGACCTGACGTCAGCCTGAGGGGTGGGATCCCAGCACCGCCTCTCAGCACCCCGTATGTAGATCTCGTGGGTTTCCTTTGTCTTTGGACAGTGTAAAAGGACACAGATGCCAGGAAGTGCGCACTATCCTGTCTTTCCTCGTGGTAGCCCACCTGGCTTTCTCCAGGATGTATGTTATCTTGCTTCCTCCTCTTTTACTCGGCCCAAGCATAATCTGCAGAGTCAGTTTCTCTCTTCATAGTTTTTTCAAATAAACTTTGCCACTACTTTTTGCTCATTCCATTCAATTCTTTGTTCAACATGAGAAGAACCTGGAATCCAATGCCCAAAGGAGAGGCAAACAACCCAAAACCCAGTGATAGATGATTGGTGATTACTGTGAAAAGCTACCAACCGTGAAGTTTAGAAGGAGACACCTGATAGAAGTTTGATGGAGCCATGCATCCACGGAAATCAAAAGCCAGGAGATTCCACTAACAGTTGGAAAGACCGAAGGAGGCCAACTTCTATTATTGGGAATTAAAAAGAAGAATTAGCCAACAAGTTTCCAAGGGAAGGGTGACGTGAAGATGGTGTGTATGGGTGCCTGCATCTGAGAGAGGGTTAATAAAGAGAAGAAGACAAGGAGCGACAAAAGGATAAGGTGAAAGGAAGATAAAAACCAAAAAGAGCTATAAGACACATATCCTAGAACTTATCTTTGGGAGGAGAAATGGAGAAGTTGAGTATTTTGCATTATGCAAAGGTAAAACAAGACACTAACAGCAAAAACAAACGTGTACAAAACCTTCAAAAGAAAGATAATTTAGAAAATGCACAATATCTAGAAGGAAATTGGAGTGTGAAGCTCCTGAAGTCAAAGGCATGCTGACTTGGATGCAACTTGTGTCCTTCACATTTATTCTGAATCTACTTGAGAGTTTCTTGAATGACCATTGGAACAGGAAGACAATCAAGGCGAGACAGGAGGGAAGGAAGAGAGAGGCAGTGATCAAGGTATGCTACATGCATGCATGGGTATGTCAGAATAAAACACACTGTTCTATATAACTCACATGAATAATAAAAAAAAACTTCCTTAAGTTTATCAGGCTTGGTCCTAGCATTTAAATTAAAGCACAGGTTCACAGAGAATGTATGGTTCTTCAAAGAATGTATGTATTCAGATTGACTGATATTTTTCTTATGTTGTGCAATTACAGATTAACAGTAAACACTTAAAGCTTGACAACCTCTCACTCTGTATTTTGTGTTAAGTAAGGTGCATTCCAAGTAATTCTTGTGAAAAGATACAAACAATGAATGATATAGTTAAAGTCAGACTGTAGACAGCATGCACGTACAGGATGATGAAAATATTTGTCCAGTGCTATACAGCTCATAAAACATTTTGGTAGCTCTTATTTAATCCTTGACAATACTAGCCATGATATAGGAATGAATACTGTGTAATCACAATGGTGAAAGTGATGCAGTCAAGGATTAATCTTAGTGTTCCAATTTCAGATCTCTGCTCACTGCATTATATTCCTTTACCTCTGCTGACTTACACATACACTATCTTGTTTTCAAAAGGATTTGAGATGGCTTACATCTCTTCTCTTATTCCCACAGAGGAAAAATATCAACATCAGAAAAAATTGTTACATGTTTAATTATTGTCTCAGAACAATTTTGCCCATACAAGTTATGAAAACCGAAAGTTTAAAAATTAATTTAAACCCACCATTTGCTTGTAACTACATCTCAATATTTGATCTTCAGGCATTTGAAACAAAATTGAGTTATGAAACAGGAATAATAAGGGCTGTGATCAAACGAGGTCAATTTCATTGAAAGAAAACACAACCACTGACCCAGACTTCAGAAGAAAAAAATGACAGTATTAAATTTACTTAAAGTGGTATGTTAATAGCTGGACAATAAAGTCTAGCTCTAAGGTGTGTCATTAAAATTTTTCTCCAAGCTGAGAATGGTGGCACTTGCCAGTAATCTCAGCCCTGGAGAGGCTGAGGCAGGAGGATTGCTGTGAGGTTGAGATCAGCTTAGACTACATAGTGAGTTCAAGGTCAGCCTGGACTACAGAGTGAAAGAAACCCTGCCCTCAAAACAAGACAAAACAAAACAAACCAAAAACAACATTTGTCCCTGAAAATCTAAATTTCAATGTAAAAAAATTTTTCAATTTAACCATCAGTGTCAAGGCCTGGCTGCAGGACACACATGTGGAAGCACGCACACGGTGTTCTGGCCTCTCCCTGTCTTCTTCCCCCTTTGCCCCTCCCTCTTGTTTAAGGAACCTTCTCCCACCCACATCTCTTGATAGCCATCTTAATTCATCTAGTGACTGTCACAGGCAGTACAAAGAGCACATGAAAATAAGATCACAGCACAGGCCGAAGGGGCAGGTGATGTTGCTACTTCTGCTTAAATTAAATGACAGAAAGATAATGTGCTACTATCAGAATTTAAAGGAAAAAATGTATGTAGCCCACAATGAGGGAAACTGTATTTATTTATAAAAATCAAGTTGTTATTAATTAATGTCATGGGAATGTAGAACACTATAGAGAAAGAATTACAGTTGAGAAGTTGTCACAATCCAGAGGAGCCTAAGGTGACATGAAGTTTGAAGTTAATTAACATGGTAGCCTCCGTGAGATTCTTGAATAGGAGAAGGACAGTAGGTAAACATTAAAAATAGACTTCAGTTAATAATGTATCAGTATCAGTTGTTTATTATTTCAACTATACTGTATTAAGGTATATAAGATGTTCATACCAGAGTGAAAGTAGGTTTGGCGGCATATAGGAAAACTATCATTGTACTTCCTTGGAAATGTGAGACTATTCTCAAATTAAAAATTTATTTAAAAAATTACAGAAATTCATCCTAGGCAGCTTGTTAAAACATTAGTTCGTAGACATCTGCCAGCAAGTGGACTATTTCAGAGCTCCCAAAAGTTTTACAATGATGGAAAGACCTGAAAAAAGCTTTTTTAACAGAAAGGCACACTCCTGTAAAGGTTCAGGTCAGCCGCAAGGAACCATACAATATTTTGTCAATAATTAAAATGCTGTAAGTACATCTATAAGAATCTTTTCCAATAGCAACAGCTGTTCATAGTAACTTTCTCCTAAACTTTTACCCTCAGAAGGTTAGCATTCAGGAAGCTCAGCTGCTAAGAAACTTAATTAATCAAAAAGTCATTTCCGAGCTGTAACTATGAGTAAAAGCGCTTCAAGTGCACTAGCAAGCCTACAAGTTAATCAAAATGCTAATGCAGTACAAATTAAAGTTGTGATTAACATTTCACAGTAGCTGCTTAAGTGAATTGATCACACAAATGGGTTAAGCATTACTCATTTCCTACAGCGCCAACCGGGAAAAGGGTTGTTATGTGGGTAAGAGCAGAGGAGCTGGGGGTAGAAGGATCCTTCATAGTAGCATCATAGCACCAATAAACCATCACAGAATTGTCACACAAAAGCTCACAGGTAAAGTCACCCAGGAGGAAATAGCTTTCCAAATTATATTACACTTCTTGAAGAGAGATTGCTTATAAATCCACAAGAGTAAGTAAAAGTGTTTAACACTGCAAAATCCACACCTTTGTGTTAGTTTTGGGCATCAGCTCTGTGTTTCTTTCTTTAGTGAAGGTGGTGCCCTGTTTTGCATGGTATTTTGGTCATTCCACTGTGGACATAACATGCACCTTTGACCATCGATGGCTATGATTCCTCACCAGAGTGTGGTAGAAGAATAAAGCATTTAGCTGCAAATTTATTTAGAATACTTTATTTTTAAACACTGTTCTGTTAGTAAAACTTCATCAGGCCTCTACAGCAAGATATGAATTCCAGATGGTCTGGGCAGGAAAGCAGCTTAACTTGGATTAATACACTGGTCTATGAATCTGATAAGGTAACTTAAATTTTTTTTTCATTCTGTATTGTTTAAAATTAGTATATGGGGGACCTCAACACCCCACTGAAACAAAGAGCTAGGTCAACTGGACAAAAACTCAGCAAGGAAATAACAGATCTGAACCAAAGCTGTGAACAAATGGACTTAGCAGATGTATACAGAGTGTTCCACCCCACAACATCAGAATACACATTGTTCTCAGCTGCACATGGATCTTTCTCTAAAATAGACCACATCTTAGCCCATAGAACATACCTTCCGAAATGAAAAATTGAAATTATCCCATGTATATTATCTGACCACAGTGCAATGAAATTGGAAATTAACGACAAAAGGAACTCCAAAAACTCCATAAACACTTGGAAATTAAACAACAATCTCCTGAAAAACCAATGGGTCACAGAAGAAATTAAAGAGGAAATTAAAAAAT
>NW_004955411.1:26330851-26437344 GCF_000276665.1 Chinchilla lanigera
GTCTCTGTTTTCATGAGAAACCACTTTGAAGATATCAATATGTAATACAACAAGCATTGTTAATTTCCTACCACTTTGTTTGTAACTCTGTATTGTCTGTTCTGTTCTTCTGCTATTTTGTAAAAGGTTGTCTGTTAATGTTTTCCTTTTATTTTTAAAATAAAAAAAGAAAAAAATAAAATTAGTATATGGTTGTGGTACATAATGAATACATTCATTGTGGGTAGCTGGTACATGTATATGACATAGAGTAATTCATTTTACATCTCCTTCCTCTCCTTGCCAAAATATCTTGGTTCCCTTTCCATTTGGAAAAGATTGGTCTCATGGTTTGTATTTTCTATTTTTATTTCTCATTTATTTATTAGAGTTCTTTTTTTTTTTTTTTTTTTTTTTTGGTACCAGGTAGAGTTCTTGATATAAAAGAAAACATACAATACTTCAGCTTATGGGTCTGACTTATTTCAATCAACATGGATTCAAAGTGCATCCATATTCCTACAAATGACCCAAATTACCGTTCTTCATAGCAGAGCAGTACTCCATCAGTGTAAATACCACATTTTCTTTATGCATTCATCTGTTGATGGACACAGACGCCCCTTCCAGGATTTAGCCATCAGGAGTTCTGTTGCTATGAACACAGACATGCTTGTATGATGTTAGTTTTAACTCTTCAGGGAAAATTCCTAGAAGGGAAGTAGCTGGGTCTGATGAACTTCTATTTTCAGTTTTCTAAGGAATCTCTATACTGATTCCCACACTTGTTCTACCAGTTTACACTCTCACCAGCAATGTAGATGGGTCCTTTCTCCCTACAGTTTCTCCAGCATTTATTATTTGACTACTTGATAATGGCCATTCTTTCTGAAGTAAGGAGGAATCTCAATTTTGTTTTTCTCCCTTTTAAAAATATTTTTTATTATTACATGTTTACAGTACATAATGATTCAATTTATCATGGGTGAGTTTGTACATGTACGTAACACAACTTTATACTTCTTTCCCTCTTTCCCCTCTCCTACCCACCCTCTTCTTCCTCAACTATTGTTCCCCTTTTCATTTGCAAAAGCTCTCCCTGGTTCCCATTTAATTTGCATTTCTCTAAGGACCAACAATGGTGTTATGGTTGATACATTGTGTCAATTTGGGGAGTCTAGAGGTTTGGCTAAGTGACTCAGCAGTTCTGCCTCTTGGGGTGAAAAGGACACGCCCTTACCCTTCTGGGATGCTGTTTATTGTGTTAATTTGAGAAGTTTAGAAGGTTAACTATGTAACTCAGAAGGGGTCCAGGGTGCTTACTTTGTATTTATCCTGAGCCTGTGCAAGAGGCAGGCATGCAGAGGCTGTGGGTGTAGAGGATGACCCCCACCTCCCCAGAGCCGGTAGACTGCATAAAAAAAGGAACTGAGGAAGGACTGGCTGCTGGTTCTTTGGAGGAGCTCCGGTCTTCGCCTTCAGCTCGGTCGTCTCCTGGCTTCTGGTGCAGACTGTTGGGCTTCTGTCTGGACTCTTCAGCCTTCTGGTGTTGGCTCTCCGGCCTTCATCGTAGATTCTTCAGCATTCCGTCGCAGACCCATCAGCCTTTTGATACGGACTTCCACGGACACTACAGTGAGCTCCCGGCCTGTGGCTGGGCTCTTCAATCTCCAGCGTGCAGACACCCTCTGCACGCTTCCTCATCCAACTCTAGAGCTGACCACTGTAAGCCAAACTTGTAACTTCTTGTACATTTGTTTATCTTGTATTATATCTGTTCCTCTAGTAAACCCTGACTGATACAAATGGCAAATATTTTTTCATGTACTTATTCCTCATATATATTTCTTATTTTGAGAAGTATTCACCTCCATTGCACACTTAATGGCTGGGTCTTTTATTTGGGAGGGGTATCTAACTTCTTTAGTTCTTCACATAGTTTAGATATTAGTCCTCTGTCCCAGCTGTAGCTGTCAAATTTTTTCCCCATGTTGTGTGTTGTCTCTTCACTAGGTTGTTTTCTTTGCTGTGAAGAGCTTTTAAATTTGACATAATTCTATTTGTTGATTACAGATGTTACTTCTTGTGCAGCTGGGGTTCTGTTCAGAAAGTCTTTGCCTAGGCACATGTCTTCAAGAGTTCTACCTACTTTATCTTCCAGCAGGATAAATGTTTCTGTTTTAATATTGAGATATTTGATCCATTTTTAGTTTAATAAATGGTGAGATACGGGTTCAGCTTCAATATGCATCTCAATAACCAGTTTTCCCAGTACACATTTGCTAAAGAGGCCATCATTCCTCCAGCTTGTTTCTGACCCCTTTGCCAAAGATAAGGTGGCTGAATGTGTCTGGGTTTTTTTCTGCATTCTGTATTGTTCTCTTAGTCCACATGTCAAAATACCATTTTGTTTTTTGGTACAAAATATTTTGGCACAAAATACCATGCAAATGACAGTATCATTTATGTAGAAGACCCATAAAATTCCAGTAAAAGACTCTTAGAATTAATAATTGAATTCAGCAAGGATACCAAATCAACACACAAAAAATAAAAAGCATTTTGACACCAATGATGAACTTACAGAGAAAGCAATTAGGAAAGCAGTAACATTCACAATAGCATAAAAACTAAAAAATCTAAACCTTATTTTTACCATTTTGTGCCACAATACCATGTTATTTTTGTCATTGTAGCTTTGTAATATAACTTGAAATCCAAGATTTTAATGCCTTCCCCCTTATTCTTGTTACTCTGGATGGCTATTGCTATTCTGGGTCTCTTTTGGTTCCATATGAATTTTAAGATTGTTTCTTCTATAAAGAATACTGGTATTTTGATTGGAATTGCCTTGTCTATATATCAGTGTTGGAAGTATGGCCATTTTGACAATACTGGTTCTGCCTATCCAGGAACAGGGGATGTCTTTCCATTTCGTAATGTCCCCTTCATTTTCTTTTTCCAGTGTACTATAGTTTTCCTTGTAGAGGTCTTTCACTTCATTGGTTAGGTTAATTTTTCTTTAAAAATTTCTTTTTATCTTCTATTTATGTTTTTTAGGTTAGGTTAATTTCTAAGAACTGTATTTAGGTTTTTTTATGCTATTATGTATGTTACTGCTTTCCTAATTTCTTTGTCTGTAAGGTCATCACTGGTGTCAAAATGCTTTTTATTTTTGTGTGTTGATTTTGTATCCTTGCTGAACTTGGTTACTCATTCTAGAAGTCTTTTAGTAGAATTTTTTGGGTCTTCTATGTAAAGGATTATGTCATTCGCTAATAGTGACAGTTTGAGTTTTTCCTTTCCCATATGTATACTTTACTTTCCTTCTCTTGCCTGATTGCTATGTCTAAAGTTTTGGGTACTATAGTGAAAAAGAGTGGTGGTGATCATGGACATCCACGTCATGGTTTTAGTGAAAAGCTTTTACTTTTTCCCCTTTTAATATGATGTTAGCAGAAGGTTTGGTATAAACTACTTTTATCAGATTGAAATAAGGCCTTCTATACTTATTTTCTTCAAGGTCCTTTTTTAAAATCAAAAATAGCCATTGGATTTTGTCAAAGGCGTTTTCTCCATTGATATGACTACGTGAATTTTATCCTCCTTTTTTTTAATGTTGTGTATTACACTTGTTGATTTGGGTATATTGAACCATCCTTGTATCCCTTAGATGAAATCTGCTTGGTCATGATGCATACTTTCTTGATGATTTGTTGCATCCTAGGTCACTTGAATTTTTAAAACAAATAGACTATATATTTGTTGACAGACAATTCAGATCCGACAGAAAAATCTTAAGAATGCTCTAGGAATATACCATGTATACATATGCACACATGTCTATTGTTTCAATCTTTTATGAAAGAACTAGAATGAAAAATGTGAAATAATCACTTCACTTGTCCATGATATACTGAGATCTGCTATAAGCCAAGGCACTTTAACAATCAGTAATTGATATTTCAGCAATATCTTCAATGATACAAAAATCTCCATGTATGCTCATAGCATTTATATTCCCTGAAACATATTCTTAAAACAGACATTGCTTAAAATAATTAAGAAGATTTCATCTCCTATTTGCTATATCAAAACATTTCTTATAAGTAGTAGATTAAATACTTCTTTTATTAAGCTCAGCAGGACCTGAACTATTTTCACTAGTGTACTTCACTCCAATTCTAAAGATCACTTGTTCAAATGATGCTGACATTCTTCAGTGTGCTACAAACTCACTGCATTCACAATGAGGCGAACAGTCCTTAAAGGTTAGGAAAGCCTTGATCCACAGCAGTTCTACTACTTAGCATTAACAAATATTTTTGTACCTTTCAGTTAAATGAATTCATAAATTTCCTTCATCCTCTCTTAAGTGCTGGGGATCAAGCCCAGGGCCTAATGCATGTTCTAGTACCCATTCTTTTTTACTGTCAGACACATACTTATGTTAATCTCATGAATTAACATACCTTAAAAAATAGATTAAGATGAAATGTATTTTCAGAACAGCTGTGGGTATAGAAAAACAGTCATGTGATATAATATGCTTTTAGTTTCTTACAAGTTGTTATAAAAAGGTCAAGTCATTGTTTTGAAGTTTAGGCTAAACAATTAAAAAAATAAGCCTTTAAAGATTTTTGAAAATTAAGAAGGCTCCCGGAATGAAGGAAGGTATACCACCCCAATTTGTATACTTTTATCCCTCTTCTTTTATTTATGCAGTTGACTGAAGTTGGTTTTGGGCAGCATCTTTATGATAATTGATAAAATCTATTAAAACATTTTAACATGGGGTCATACGAGCTGTGTACCATCTCACACGTGAAAGAAGAAAAATGGCTGAGAACTCAGTAGTTCAAAAAGATTTGAAAGTAAGGAAAATAATGTAAAACAAAAGCTTCTATATTAAATTTAGATGTAAGAACCTATGAAATATATATGCATGCAAAATTGGTCAAAAACTTTAAGCATAAACGGTTCCTTTAAATAAATCAACAGATTCAGCAGTACAATTATCCCAGCTATCCTCATATAGAAATTTTTCCCTCCCTTCTTTCTTTCCTTTCTTTCTCTCATCCCAGTTGTTCCTTTGTTGTTGTTTTTTTTATTAAAAAAAGAATCTTTAAAATAATAAAAAAGTACTCACCAAACCACAGCTCTTTAAAGGTGTTGCTTTAAAGCAATGAATCACCTAGAATATTTTTTGAGGCAGCCTTTGGGCTTACTTATGTTTATTTCATGAGGTAATGGAACATAAATCCATCGTAACATGTGCTCTGGTGTGCAGAAGACAGATCTGTACAAGTGTCCTCAATAGTGAAGAACAAATGTCTGCTATCTTTTGGGGAGAAGTAATAGTTCCGTATCTCCAAGGCAAGGACTGAGCTATCTATTGTTACGAGAAATTAAAAGTATTTCAAGGAGGGCCAGTGAAAGAAAAAAAAGTGATAAGTAATAATTAGGCATTGCAAGAACTAAGCCTAAGGTGAGAAAGTAAAACTTAAATGTTAGAGGAACAAAAAACTCTGTGTGTATGTGTGTGTGTGTGTGTGTGTGTATATATATATGAGTGTGTGCTTAGTAGTAAACATATGCAGAGATATGCTGGTGTGCATACTTAAAATTTTATTTATTAGCATGCATATATACTTTTTATTATAAGGTTCTCATAATTATGAAGGCATTCTTCCCACTAAGCAATCTGATCTTTTCTTTCATGATTTTCAATGCATTTTGGTGACAATATGAGGAAACAATGGTTAATTTCTTGGTCTGTGCAGCATAATGTAAAAACTGGAGAAGGATCACAAATAGTTCATACAAAGAAGGCAACCAGCATATCAATTGGACACTGCACAGTAATATAATTAAAGCAGTTACAAATGTTCCATTGTATAACAAGTCCCTCTTAGAAATTGGTTTAAGTAGTTATAGGCAGCTGTTGAAAAGGGAACCACAGTAATTAAGGGAAGGTGATTAATATACATTAAAAAGTAGGAATTAAAAAATATTTATGGTCTAGTGGGAATTCCTGGTTGAAAAAAATAGAAATTTCTGTGGATATTTCATATTTTAAAACAAATTCTCACTAGAGCCTGTGGACAATCTCTGAATCTATCTTTATAAAATACTTTCATAATGTATCTGAGCCTATTGCTGAAAACAGCTTGTGCTTTCTGATGTGATTTTAGGAAAGTTCTTAGTCTCCATTTGTGAAATGAGGATAGTAATTTTACTATATCATTAGGCTCTGATATTAAATGAGCTAACACGATGCAAAGCAAATACAATACCCTGGCACAAAGAAACCCCTTATCAATATTTACTGCCACTACCACTGTTACGAAGGTCTTCTTCATGGGCCAGCGTTGACAGTGGTGTTTTTGGTCGGCAGCAAGAGGTGCACAGATGGTGTGCAGTTCCCCAAATTTTCTGCTAAAATTTGTTATCTAACACATATTAATTCCCATTCAAAGAAAGCATCAACTTTTACAGTATTTCTTCCTGTGTGTTTACACAGGTGTTTTCTTTTGTTGACCAGCACCATTTTTATGTAATCTTTAAGCGTCCTGCTGCAAAAGTCCATTAAAATAAGTCTTATAAATTTTAACACACATGCTTTGATTAGAGATGTAGGTCATAGGCTTCATAACAATAGCTGAAAGGTCAGTCTAACTTCTACTATTCCTGAAAGAACCTCCCAGATTAACCCAGCAAATTGAAGCACAATTAAAACTTTCAATCTCATAGCCTTCTGGTTCTCAGCTCACTTAGTGGGATCCAGATCCACAAAATATAGTTCCTCTTTCTTATAGAAAACATCTTAAAGTTCAACTGTCAGGAGATTTTGATGTAAATATCACATAGATGGTAGTGAGAGTAACTATAAACATGTATGTGGCTTAGAATTATATTTAGATATTTTTTGTTTAAATAAAAATTATTTTAACTCAAACACTTGTGGAAATTCTTAGGATCACCGACATTTAGAGCAAGAAAGAAGTCCTGGGATCTCTATTTGGTTTCAGCATGGACCACCTCAACAATACCTTTAATAGTATTGCTTCACTGCTCTCAATACTAATTTCTCTGTCTCTAGATTTTAAAAAAAAGGGTGTGGAAGAGAGCTACTCAAAACATCAGAGACTTAACATCATTTCTGGTTCTGCATTATTTTATTTTATTTTATTTTTTGGTACCAGGAATCAAACTCATGACCTCAGGCTTGCCAGGCAAGTGCTTAAGCCACTGAGCTATACCCCTAGCCCTTGGTTCTGCATTAACTTTGGGAAAATTTACTCAAGTCACTTTTTTTCTGGTGGTACTGGAGTTTCGAACCCAGTGCCTTTGCAGTGAGCTACATCTCCAGCCCCTCCTCCCCATTTTTTTATTCTTTTAATTTTTAAAAAGTATCTCCCTAAGTCACTAAATGGCCCAGGTTGAACTCCAACTTGTGATCATCCTGCTTCAGCCTCCCAGAATGCTATGATTACAGGCATGCACCATGCCTGGCTTTAACTTTTTGAAATTTATCTGTAATATTCTCATGAAGGTTAATGTAAGGCCTTTCTTTGGTATGTTCAATATCCAAAGGATATTCCATTATTTACTAATTTTAAAAATACATCTTATACCTAGCATGATCAAAAGATTCCAAAGATAAGTGCAAGGACAACACATTCCATAATTACACACTTTACAAATTAAATTCCAAGCAAATTTTAAAAACTGAGCCATGTACAGTAACTTACTTTTATTTTTATTGAGATAGAAATGAAAATGGTGGCAAAATATTAAAAGAAACCATGACAAAAAAACCACTTCAACCTAAAGAAATAACACAAATGACCTTGATGTATAATTTGAAATGAAACTGAAGAAACAGAAGCAAGGTTGTATAGTTTGACTTCAAGTCGGAAAGAACTCTACTACAACTATGTTTTCCTTCTATTAAAGACTGTATAGATAGCAGGTGTCAAGACTACGGTTTTCATAATCTAGATGATGGCTCAAAGACAAGTATGCTTTTATAAAATGAAAGGAATAACATGCTAATGGTAAATTCACTATGATAAGGCAACAGAACTATGAAGAATGTGAATACTGAATAGACCTACTTCCTTGTATCCTCAAATTGTTGCTTTACCTCGTAACCATTAACAATGCCCCACTCTTGCAGTGTGTTTACTCAGACACGAGGGCTTCAGTGACCAGCCTAAAGCCTTCTACTAGAATAGAAGCAGAAGAGGATTTATAGTCAGAGCTGGTGGTACCAAGTCCCATCCACAAACCACAGGGTCATGTTGATGTCCCATAAGGGCAGCAGTGTAATTCTCAGTCAGCTAGGAGGGCTGCAGCTTGGAAAATTGCTTGAACCAATCCTTTCATGAGAGCAAGTGGAACAAAATTAGAACTGCCAATCAGTCAGTGAAAATTTTATGAATTTTTATAATGAAGGATGAAACAATGCTCTGGAAATACATTTTAGAAGTGGCAAAAATATTTAAGAAAGATAAATATCATCCTAAGAAATTCTAGGTCAAAATAGATAGCAGGTTCCTCAGTATCTAATAAAATCTCTTTCTCTGATAGTAAATTTAGAAACAGTAAATTTGGTCATTATACAACTTTTGAATTATTGTTGAGTGCTAAAAACTGTCAATGTACTAATCATGCATAATTTTACATATGATACATATTTATATGTATTATTATATATTTATATATTTTTCATCTATATCGTATGTAAAAATGATAACACACGTTTCCATGGATAGTAATTTTACTTCCTTTTTCACCTTTTATTCAAGACTTTCTGACCCCAGAGTTCATTAACAAGTCAGCCTTTGAGAGGTGGAACAGAGTTATAGGAAACACAGTGAGTATCCAGGGTGACAGCTAAAGCTTTTGGAACTTTAACCTCTGTTTGTAAAGTGTGACTAATAAGGAATGGTAAATCATTTTTCTAGAGAAGTAAACCACGTGTCACTTTAAACAAAGTGTCAGAAAATTGTATATGTTTGTTATACCTTTACTTTTCTCCCAATTTCTGACGGCTTGTGCTTCCTCTTTTAAAATATTTTCTATTTTTAAAGAGTAATTGTTATTTTAAAAATTTCTGTTGGTCCATGTTTGTGGTAATGATCATATTCCTCATGGGGTACTGGTCCATGCACACAACACATCTGAATGCTTTTACCTTCCCTCCCCTTCCTTCCCCACTCCATCTCTTGGTCCCCTTCCCTGTTGTAAAAGACCTATCTCCCTGTTTTCTATTATCTACCTTTTATTTTGCTCTTTAATTATTTATGCTCTGGGATTTTCATGTAAGAGAAGTCATGGGACATTTAAGCTTGTATGTCTGATTTACTTCACTTAACACTATAGTCTCAAAGGACATCCATTTTCCTACAGATGGCTCAAATTTTTCCTTTCTTATGGCACAGTAGTATTCAGTTGTATACAAATGCCGTGTCTTCTTTATCCATTCATTTGTTGATAGACCTCTGTTACAGGCTCAGTATAAAGTATTAAAACATTTGAGAAAAACAAAAAGAAAAATTAAAAAGGTCTCCAAATCCTGCTACCGTGAGGTGGCTACTGTTAAATCTCCTTTATCCCTACAAATATGGGGATTTAACCCAGGGTCTTTGCACTGAGCTATATTCCCAGGCTGGGCTCAAATTTCAGATTTTCCTGCTTCAGCCTCCCAGAATAGCTGGAATTGCAGGTATGCTCTGTTAATTTTTTAATTGTAATTTTTTTATTTTAAAGAGAAAAAAAAATAACAATAAAGACAAAAACAACACAAAAACAATAAAAACGATAGAATTTCAAAATAAGACGATAGGAAATTAACAATGGTTGTTATATTACACATTGTTATCTTCAATGAAGTTGCTCGGATTACCAGATGTAAGAATGCACGATTGATCAAACAATTAAAGAGAATAAAAAATAATAAAACAAAACATTAGAAACAATACAGAGCTTCACTAAACAAGATGGTAGAAATTCACCAATGGTTGTTATATTGCATATTGTTGTCTTTAAATTAGTTCTTCAGATTACCAGATATAAGCACACAAAATTGGCCAAAAAAAAATTTAAGCATTAATTGTTCCTTTCAATAAACCACTAGACATCAGCAGTACAATTATCCCAGCTATTATTTTGATAGAACCATTCTGGCTCTTTTTTCAACTATATCTTTACATATAAATGCAGCCATTCTCTATAGATTAGAGTTCAAAAATGGAATTATACATTCCAGAGTTCTATGATTTGAAAGACATGTAGGTTATTTTCAAGCCTTTAATTTTGCAAATAATGCTACTATGTACATCTTTATACACATACCTTCACATACAAGCTTACTTTACTTAAAAAAAGAAGTCTTTTAAAAATTTAGTAATTATTTTTTATTACAAAAAAGGCCCAAAATAGTATAATGAAGAAAGTTAAAAAGTCCTTTTGGTACATTTCCCTCACCAAAACCAGTTCCTCCCATAATCATCTCCCAGTGAATGGCAGCTTAGAGCCCTGAAATCATTTTCTCTAAAAGTCTTTATCCAAGCCACTAGCAGATTCTGTTCATTTTCCTTTAAAAAAAAAAAATCAGAATCTAATTAATTCTCTTTAGCCCTATCCATGTTAACCAGGAGAAACCACCATCATCGCTTGCCTAGTTCTAGAGAACGTTCAATATATAAAAAACTTCATAGGTATAGTTTCAGATTTCACATTTCAATTAATGTTCAAAAGGTATCACTTGTAAAAAAGTGGATGCAGCTTGAGGCTATAATCTTAAGTGAAATAAGTCAATCACATGAGCTTATATAGCACACGGTTTCTTTTGTATGAGAAACCCAAAGAGCAAATAATTGAAGTCAAAATAAAAGATAAGACAATAGGAAATAGATTTTTTGCAAAAGGGAAGGCAACCACGGGAGGGAGGAGGTGAAAGTGAGAAAAAGGGGACAAAAAGGGAAGTAAGATGTGTTTTGTGCATGTACCAACTCTCCATGAGGAATGCAATCATTATGTACTGAAAACTGTACTGATAAAAATAAACAAAGAAATATCACTTGTCATGTTTTCTGGAAGCATCAAAGATTATTCATAATCTTATGAAAATACTTCTCTCTTTTTCTATTATATTTTGTGAGGCTAGATTTTCTTCATTTACTTCAGCTAGAACAATACATTGTAATACGTACGTTTAGCTTATTCTAAAAAGGAGATAAATGAATTTAGCTGGATTTTTATTAAAATTGATACTAAAGCTATGTGCAAAATGTAAAACAATGCCATTTTCACTATTTTTTGTTTTGAAGGTAGTATTTCATGAAAAATCATATTTATGTTGACATATTGTATCTATCCCTATCTGTAAGTGAGGAAATAAATATTTGAGAATTTTTGGGCTTTAATCAATATGCAAAATATTGACATAGTAACTAACAATGATTATTGAACCAATGGTTTAATGGTTTTCTTTTTTTATTTATTGTAAACTCCCAAATTCTCACCATAGTTCACAAACTCCCTACAGATCTGACCCCATTTTCTCTACAGTCTCTGTTTCCTCCTATCTGAGACCCCATTTCTCACCATCTCCTTCCCTCTTTGCTACGCTAGCCTCTTTGATTTTTCCTTGAATACACCAGTAACCGCCAACACGACAGCCTGGGTAGCTGACTTCCTTAGTGTTTGGAAAACTCTTCCAGAAATCCTACGGCTCTCTCCTTTTAATTCTTTCTTAAATGGCATCTCAGCAGTGTGCTGAATATCATAATACAGAACAGTACCCTCTGTCTTTTTCTGTACTTCCTTAAGTATGCTTTATTACTTTGTTAAAACAGCAGTTGTTATCTCTGGACTTATATTTTTAATCGTTAGTCTTGAGGCAAAGTCCTAGCAGCAAGACCCTTCTCTTTTGCTCATTACTAGATGTTCAATGAATAGAAACAAGTGGCAATGATATCCTAATGTATATATATTTGCTTTGCTTTTGTAAGTTCTTGATTTCATGCACTAAGCATTTCTCAACAATAACATTCTTTAAAAATGCAAGTACATTTTATCCTAAAAAAAGAAAAAAAGTGCAGAAATGATGGAAACAACTGCAGTATTAGAAATTCTATTCATACCTGACACACTCTGAGAGCCTGGTCCAAGACTGTTTTGGTATCAGTGTCGTAGTCTGGGCAGGGGAGCATGGCTCGGCTGAGATGCGCCTGTAGCAGGAGATGTGCTTTGGTGTGAGGACTGTCAAATGAATGAGGACTTAATTCAATGGGAAGACATTTTGCCAATTCGCTGTTCATATGGTCTTCATTGTGTCTTACTGGCAAATCTGTGTATTCTTCTGCATCCTGAAACAAAACAAAACAAAACAATCCATGTATGTATGTTGGATTATAAGTAAAATAATTAATGTACTGCTTAGCTTTACTGGCTGACTTTTAAAATTTGGTTCAGAAAAACCATAAACAACCATATCCCTTAGACTTCTGCACTATTCAATACTATCAAAGATAAAGCAAAAGACAGCAATATACAGTGCATCTGAAATTCATGAATACTCTTGTATTTACATGATCAACAAAAATAACAGAGAAACCCCTAGGCATTTTGCATTACAATGACAGTGGGACACAGCAGTACACCAGAAACTGAGACCACACTGGGGAAAGTGAGTAAATTGCATAAATTGCAATGAACTCTATGGTATGCTAAGTCCACAGTGCTAATGGGACATCCAGTTTAGGGAAGCTACTTGTTTTAGCAGCTCATAAAAAGTGGTTTTTTTGGGGGGAAAAAAATCATGTTTAAGTTAAGATCTGGAGAATGAGTGGGAAAAATAAGCAGGTCTGGAAAAAGTGGTAAGAATAGGAATAAAGGACAAATGAAGCATATGAAGTATAATGTTGTGAAAACAAAGAACAGATAGATCAAAGGAAAATGAATAGCAAGATTTTACACTTGAACCTAAGTATATCAACAATCATGTTAACTGTGAATGAATTCTGAGATTGTATAATAAATCATCACAGAACTATATGAAGCTTAGTGAAACACACAATACAGACAAATATACTAAAACTAAAATGACAGAAAAAGATATATCATGCTAGCAGCAGCCAAAAGAAAACGGGAGTGGCTATATTAATTTCAGACATAGATTTCAAAATAGGAAGATGCTCAATTTATTTTGCAAAAAACATACATTGTTAATATCAAAGATGGGAGACATATCAGAGCAAAGAAGGATAAACTAAGGATAAGCATGATCTTGTTGGAAAGATACAGGAGTCAGTGAGAAGGATATAACAATCCAAAACGTTTATGATACAAATAATACACTTTCAAAATCCCTGAAGATAAACTGGTAGTACTGTATGGACAGATTGAAAATTTCACAAGTGGAGCCAAAGATTTGAATACTTACTTTTGAATAATGGGTAAAATAATTAGATGAGGGCTGGAGATGTAGCTCAGTGGGAGAATACTTGCCTAGCATGCACAAAGCCCTGGGTTCAATCTCCAGCAAAACACAACAAAATAAAACAAAAAAAAACTAGATAAAAATCAGCCAGGATAGAGAAGAACTGAACAATACAGTTGACTACGTTATTAACATTTATAGAACATTCCACCCAGTAACTATTGAATACTCATTGTCAAGGACATTTAACATTACTGAGACAGAGCAAACTGTAGCTCCCCTCTAAAACTTCCTGAATATTACAAATTAAACAACACACTTGTAAATAATCCAAGAAACAAAGGAGAAAAAAACCCAGGAAATTAGAAAGCATGAACGGAATGAAAATAATACATCAGAATTTTAGAATATGACTAGCGCAAGACTTAGGGAAAAATTTTGTTCTGTTCTGTTTCTGACACAGGGTCTCACTATGTAGCTTAGGCTGGCCTTGAACTCACTGTATAGACTAGGCTATTCTCTAACTCATGGCAATCCTCCTGCCTCATCCTCCTGAGTGCTGGGATCATAGGCAATGCCACCATGTTTGGCTCAGGAAAAAATTTTAAAACCAAATATCTATATTAGAGTTGAAGAAATGTCTCAAATCTATGACTTTAGCTTCTGCCTTAAGAAATTAAAGCAAATACAACTAAATTTTCTTTAAAAGAGGATAAAAAATAACAGAATATTGAAGCAAAATCACTGAAATATGAAACAAAAAGAATAAAGGAAATCAACATAAATAGATAATTCTTTAGCAGACAGATCAAGGAAAAAAACAGAAAGCATATACCAATATTAGGCATAAGGGCAGGGCATGACCACAAATTTTTCAGATACTAAATGGATAAAAAGAGAATAATGCAAATAATTTTATGCATTTAAATGAAAAAACATATAAGGTGAACAAATTATTTGGAAGACACAAACTACCAAAGTTTGCTCAAGAAGAAATAACCTGAAAACCCTTATATGTATTAAATAAATGGAATTTGCTGTTAAAAAATTCTTCTCACTAGGAAAATTCTGTGCCCTGAAGAATTCCCTAGTGAATTCTACCAAATACTTAAGGAAGAATTAAAATCAACTTTATATGAATTTTTCTAGGTGAGTAAAGGGGAAAAAATGCTTCCTAACTTATTCTGTGACACCAGTATTGCCCTTCTGACAAAATCCAACAATGACATTAAAGGGTAAAGAAAATCTCTCACTAATGTATGTCACTTGCTAACATGCAAAAATTCTACACAAAATTTTAGCAAATTCAACACTGAATGCAGATAATAACATATCATGACCACACAGAGTTTCTTCCAGGAATGCAGAACTGATTTAACAATCCAAAAATCAATAAATACAATTTGTCTTATTAATAAACTTACAAAGAAAAAAAGGGTCATCTCAGTTGATGCAGAAAAAATATCTTATGAAGTTCAGTGGGTACTCCTTGCAGAAGACTCTCAGCAAATAAAGAGCATCTTTGAATCTACTTAGTGGCATCTAGGAGGTATCTACAGCTAATAGTTAAACTTGATAGTGACAGAGTGAATGCTTTATCCCTAAGATCAGAAATGAGACAGGAAATTTTGCTCTTACTACTTCTATTTGCCATTATAACAAAGCTTCCAGCCAATGCCGTGAGGTAAGAAAAAGACAAGGCATCCAGATTAAAAAGGAAGACGCAAAACTGCCTGTATTTGTAGGTACATCATTGTTGGGAGCTGGAGATGGTTGCTGGTCTTGTGTGTGAGGGTGGGACAGAGCCACATTCCCTCAGGCAGTCATACTACCTCAGTATTGAAAGAAGTATTCTGCTTGGACAATTACAGTTGTTAGTCCCTAGGCAGTATTATCTCTCATGATACCACTTTGCAAGTGTATAAAATAAACGCCCCTATTGTTGAGGTCAGTCCTCATACTCATCAGGCAAGAGGTAACTCCATCTGACCACAGCTCTTCTCTTGTCTTTATTTTTCTCATACCCACTGCCCTTTCTCTCACCAACGAGGTTCACTACACACCATGAATGTAGAAAAATCTGATGAAATCTACAATAACTTACTAGAACTAATGAGAGTTTGGCAGGGTTGCAGAATACAAGATTAATATAACAAAGAAACTGAAAAACATTTAATAGCATTAAATTATTTATAGATGAATCTGACAATAACATAAAAACCTATACACTAAAAAGATGAAACACTGCTAGGATAAACTGAAAAAGTCCTAACTAAATGGATATACAGAGTACGTTGATTTTCCTCAAATTCACTGACAGATTTAATTCCAATCAAAACCACATACGACTTTTCTAAAATCAATTAATTATTGATAGAAACTGATAAGTTGAGTCTCAAATTTATAAAGATATACAAAGAACTTAGAAAGTCAAAACGGGAAAAGGAGCTCAGAGTTGAAGGGTTAGTACTACATAATTGTGAGATTTACTATATAAGGGTACACAAATTTAAAAAATGGAGTTATATTGGAATAGAATAGGTTAGAAATACACTCATACACATGTGGACAATTGATATTTGACCAATGCTTAGAGGAAAGGTAGGGGAGAAAAAATGGTGATTTTTTAAAACGGTGATAAAATAATTGGGTATCCACATGTCAAAGAGGAGGAGGAAGATAGGGGGAGAAGGAAGAAGAGGAGGAAGAAGAAAAAGAAAAGAAGGAGGAGGAAGAAGAAAAGGAGGAAAGAATGAAAAGGAAGAGAAAGAGAAGGAGGAGGGGAGAATTCTGACCTACTTTACATAATATAAAAAAAATTTACTCAAAATGCACCATAGGCCTACACATAAAATCTAAAATTATTAAAACTTCTAGTAGAAAACAGAAAATTTTGCTACTTAAGGTCAGGAAAATTTTTTCAATAGGATACTTAAAACATGACCCATAAAAGAAAAAAATGATAAATTGAGTATCGCAAAATTATAAATTTCTGTTCCTAAACAAGACATTGCTAAGAGAATAAAAATACAGGTCACAGGCTAAAAATATTTGCAAAGCATGTATCTGGATCAGGATTTGTATCCACAATATACAAAGACCTCTGAAAATTCAATAGTGAGGGAAAAAAATACCAATTTAAAAATAGGTAAAATATTTTAACAAATACTTTGTGTAGAGTTATGATATCATTAGTTTTTAGGAAAATAAAAATCAGACTGGCCAAAATTAGCATAACCAACATATCAAGTATTAAGGAGAAAGAACTGGAATTTTCACATACTACTGACAAGAATGTGAAATGTTATAATCTTTTTTAGGAAAAGAGTTTCACATTTTCTTAAAAAATTAAACATATACCTACCATATGATTCAAGTCCATTCTTAAAGATTTACCCAAGAGAAAATGATACATCCATGTAAAACTTGTACACAGAGCTTGATAGTAGCATTACTTGTAAAGTAGAAAAATAAACTGAAAACTCTCAAACCTACAAAAATCTAAATGTTTATCAACAGGTGATGGAATAAACAACTGTGTCCACACAATGGATTGACACTTGCTACAACATGAATGAGTCTCTAAATAATTATGCTAAATGAAAGAGGCCAGAAATTACCCGCCTCCAAAACAGAGCAGATCTATGGAGTAGGAGTTGTGTGAAGGTTAAAGTTCACATAGGGGAATAAGACAACTTTTATTTGTATTTGTGGATGCTTGCCTATGAAAAAAGACTGAATGATGAGATCCCTCAGACATTTAATTATTTGGAATGCTGTAATATGAAATAATTAGAATATTCTATTACCTGTTGATCAATGCATAATATGTCTTCTACTATCTATACATAGTGTCTATGTATAAATTTTGTGACTGAAAATTTTAGAAACTTGTGGTAATATTATATGCCAAGTATATACTATAAAAGTATTTAGGGGGCAATACTGATAGCATTATGTCCTTATAAAACAATTTAGGGTACATCATTAAGAAAACTACTATTTTAACTCTGTGAATGAAATACGTACTTGCTGAATATCTACCATATGCCCTTGCAGGCTCCTGGGACAACAAGCCTGAAGACATCACCTAATCAAACACATATATAAATGTAAATCTGACTTGGTAACAAAGCACAACAAAAAGGAGATACCTGGAAATAGAATAGAGCTTAGTAAAGAGATGTGACCAAGTTAGGAAAGATCCTAAGGCCTTCTTGAAGAAAAAGGCAGTTAAACTAAGAAACACAGACCACACAGATAAGAAGTAGATAAAAAATGAGGTGAAGAGCTAGAATCATTTCCCCAGCACAGGAAGAAAAATGGTCATTCCAAGGGACTAAAAATGTGTGTAAAAATAGTTTCGATTATTTAAATATGGCATGCTGGAAAAGTATCTTAAATATTATTTATAATATTCTATTTAACTAAACTGGATATTAACCAAGTCTCTTTTAAAATATCATGACTATTTTACAGTACTGTATTATCTTCTTGGACTTCTTTATGTTAGAAGGGTATACTTGCACTTTTGCAGTTAATATTTTGCCCTCAGAGGTTATCTTGATTTTATTTTTGTATATCATCGCAGCTCTTTTATTCCTTTAAATCTGGTAAAAGGAGGGTTAAACCATATATAACAGCATAGATGCTGTTATTTTTGGATTTCAGGTGAATTTCAGGATTGAAGTATTTCTGACCGGCCCATCTCAACCTCATGTCTGGATTCCATCCATTTGATCTCTTCAGCAAATTCACCTATTTTCCCAGCCTTGTGAACTGGTTTAAGAGAAACTGAACAGCAGGTAAGAAAGAAAATGGCTCAAAAATCTAAAACATGATCTTTTCCTTCAAGGAAATTAAAGTCACAGAGGGAAAACAATTCTTATAAATGGATAATTACTTTAAATGTACATTAAAGAGAGATGTAGAATGCAGAGAACCGCAGTGAAGAAAAGTGGATGTATTCCGAAGTTTCCCAGAAGCAACAGTGTCTGTTATAGGCATGCAATGATTTGTAGGATAGAGAGAGAGATTGTCTAAATTTCCAGCAAAGAAAATAGTTTGAATGAATCCAAAACCAAAGCAAAACAAAACAAGAAAACAAACCCTCCCCCCAAAATACCCAGTTAAATAGGCCTGAGATTTAAGCTGGATACTGAGAAAAATGATGATAATATTAATAGCAAGCAGAGAGGTTGGGAACACTTAGGGAGAAGATTTCCATGAAGCATGCAAACTTCACTTAAGGAGAGGCTAACAATTTAGATAGTCAGGTGGAGGCAGTGGAGGCAGAAGAAATCAGCTCTGAGTCTGTTTAGCAGCACCCTAAAATGTATTTATATTTTAGTTTTTTTTTTTTTTTGTCTTGTTCATAAAATACAACTCCTGATGTTTTACTAGGAAAACACAATAGCTCTTTTTGACCTGAATTGTCTCAGCAGGTTTTGAATATGTAGGATACTGGACAAGACAGAAATTTTATGATAAGTTCAATTAAAATAAAAAATGTAGGAGTTTGACTTAAAACACAAATTAATAGTACTACTTAAGGAAAGTAATCTATAATCTTGCCAAATTTAATTATATACACTATATATGAGAGAAAAAGAGAGAGAGAGAGAGGGAGAGAGAGGGAGAGAGAGATCAGCCCTACAATGAGTCTTAGTTTTCACATACTTCTAAATGAGTGAACATCTTTCTGAGAATGATTCTCGTGATCAAAGATGCACATTTTTTTTAATACTACATGCAAGCCACTGACATTTATTTGGTGCTGAGAAAGCAACGATCTGCTCCAAAACCAGAGGTAAAACTAGGGGTGGTCAATTCACTGAGAAGTAGGGTTATACAAACAGGGCTGACTATACACAAGTATGCTATTGCACTTGCAGGATTATTTAGAAAACTTTGATCATGGAAGATTTTAAAAATTTTTCTTACTTTGGAATCCCAACTCCAAGTAACATATGCCTGTGCTCTTCTATGAACCACACAAATTCTGCTGGAATTATCTGACTTACTGCTTTAATCCCCTTCTTCACTAGGACTGCGACTTTGCTGACTGCCAGTAGGTATCAGTATCAGATGAGCCTGCTAACAGCTTGAGTGCATTTTAGGTTGGAAAAAAATGCCCTAGAGTAGTCACCTAATAATAAGTGGCATCAAACCTTCAATGGAGGTTACCCAAAGACAGTTTTCTTACTAAAAAATTTACGTCAATGATAGCGGTTAACTGTGCATACAGAAAACTTTCTGAAGTAAGAGTTCCTTTGGAAAAATCCATATATAGTTTTATTAGAAGTATTACAGTAACCATAATGGGCAAGGGCTTACTATGCTGGGTAAACTTTTTGAACCAAATATTTATTAAGAATATGTTATTGCTGGCAATATAAAATGGTGAGCAGAAGCAGACAGAGGTCTGTAGTTTAGTGGGAAAGGCAGACTTTAAGCAAAATTGAGCACAAATAAATGTAAAATGACACATGAACATATACAGCAAGGAAGAGATTCATATAACAATGGATCAGGAAGCCATTTTTGAGAAGGTTATTACTGAATTAAAAGACAGTAAATTTTTTTGAAAGAGAATGGAAGGGGTAGATAGTTAAACTGCAAAGCTGATGGCAAAAGCAGGAGTAACTCAGTTTGAGGAAACACTCCACAGGGCTCAAGAATACCACTACTTTTCAAACCCAGGGTATACCTACATGGACACTTCGTAAAAAAATACTCCGGAAGTGCCTATATGGATTTTATTACTAAATATATACTTTTGGTAAGTATTTTTTCCTTATCAAATTCGATGCAGACAACACTCTGAGATATTCAAAGAAGTTAATGTTGCTTTGTAAATTCTTATAAAATACCAACATCATTAGTTTCGGTAGTTACAAATGATCCATAATAAAATTTCCATCAAAAGCTATTACTTCTTTTGAAGATCCTTCCTTTTCTGCTTCCAATGTTTAAATTAACGGAAATCTAGAGAGTATGGTAGTAAGTAACTCATCCTCTTAGAGATACATGGGTCATAAGGGCAGGTGCTGTGTTAGAGGAGGGAATGAGGACCAGAGAACTGTTACAGCGGGTAGACCTTCAACTCTGCCATTCAGAAGCTGTGTGACCTTCTCAAAAGAACTGTACCTCCCTAGTCCCAAATTTTCTCTTGAATTGAGGTTTAGTGCAGTCTCAATATGATAGTGTTTACAGAACATTTAAATCATAGATCGATTTGCTATAAATGCCAGGCACTACCACAGTAATAATAATTCCCACGTCTGGTAGAAAAACTCAGTATTTTTATGATCTTTAAGATTTCACTATGTGACTTTTGTTTTATAGCTTTCAGTGTTATACTTTTATCTATAACTATACAAATGTGCTTTACATGAAATAAAATTTAACTGACATTTAAAAATGCTTGTTAAATATCATTTATAGAAATGACTCTTTAACTTATGCTTTACTAGTTGCTGTCTATTTACTGTATCCTGCATTCATAAAATTTCTGTGTAACTGTGTCACTGAAAATACTGATTCTTTGAAAGACAATGTATAAGAGAAAGCAAAATTACAGATAAAATATTCCCGGTAATTGTATCCTCTTGAACTACAGGCTTGTTACTGTGAGCTTCAGTTTTCAATCTTCAATTAGCTTTCTTTTAAGTCCATACTAATTAAATGTTCAAAAAAGTACTTCAGAGGGTAATAAGGAAATATGCTTTTTTCAGTGTACCTCAGTGAACTAACTCAAAATACTTTGGAAAAACAGGGAAAATGGAAGAATCATTTATACTGTACATCTGGAAGGAAAAGTTACATTACTTTGAAACTCTAATTAAAACTGAAATGCTATGAAGCACATGAATAAAACACAGAATTAGACTTTAGATCAATGGATGAAAGTATTTTCAGTGGGCTTTCTGCTGTTGTTGCTGGTAATGGCTTGATTATAGACTCCAGAAGCCGATTTAAAATGAAGACTGACTGAAGACAACTGCTGCTTAATCCTCAGTTGCTCGGCCAGACTCTCTAGTGAAAACCACGTTCATTTATTCCTGGAATTCCATTTCACAGTTTTCCTCCAGTCTTGAGAATGTGACATGCTTGCTTCCACCCCTTCACTTAGCTCTCAGATTCCCCAAGTATTTTATTCTAGATATTTTAAAATACTCACAAAGGAGAGTTTTCTTTTTTTTTTTTTATGCAGTGTAGATCAATCAGGAAAGTAACACTCCTAGCATCTGGAAAGACTGCTAGCAAAATAATCAAATTCCTTGGTTAAAAACAAACAGGCAAACTAAAAGCCCTTTCAGCACTTCTTCCTCAGTAGGACACTCTATTTACCTCCAAATTACTCCTCTCATTTTAAACAACTTGTCCAGCTAATTTCCTGTGTGTGATCACTGACTATGAGTGAGGTTCATTTTCTTATCTGCATCATGTAGGTAATTAAAGGAAATTGAAAGTGGGTAGTGAAGCTTTTATGCAACTGGGATTCAAGCTGAATGGGGGGCAGTGAGGTCAGGGGAGTCCATTATATTTTTATGTGAGAGGCGGGTTTGTCTGCCCTGTTCTTGTTTATTTAGTGAAGGCTGGACCGACTACTAACTGCAAATCTGTGTCTCTGATTTGTGCAGCTGTCCTTGAATAAAGACATCTTCCTCTGAAAATGCTAAATGACAGTGATTGACAACTTGTGATGAACTCTGCTTGTAACCTGCTGCTACTGTTTTTAGATTATAAAAGAGAAGAACAGAATAAAGAAACATCCTTTACAATCACATCAAATGGTCCCTGCTGGTCACTCAATACTTTTCATTTTATTTCCCTTTTCATTGAAAACTCCAATCTGTTCTACAAATGTCATAAACTCAGTTATTCCACATAAAGTAGAAAAAACTGTATATACACTACTCCATTTTGTTCCTGTATTTACAGACTTTTAGTTTTTTGGAGATATACATTCCTATACAAATGGTTTATTCGCACGATGTCACATGAATTACTTGCTCGCTCTGAACCCGGCAAGTCTATACTACTGAGTTAGGTCTTATAGTGATTAGCTGCCACTTGAGTTGAGTTAGGGCTCAAGGAGCTTTATTTGATATGCAAATCTTACTGGGGTTTGTGGCCCTTAAATACATTGACTGCAACACTTTACCTTTCAAGTTTGTTAAAATTAGAAACTAACAAACACTTATAACTGACTGAGGCTTTTATTTGACTGGAAATTTTATGAACAATTCAGCATTATTTGTGTGTGTGTTTACACACCCTGGAACACACATTGTTTCTCCCAGGTGCAGTAATCGTGAAGCGCCTCCTCTACCTAAGCAATTACAGAGAGCAAAGACAGGACGAGCGTGGGTTCATGTCTGGTCTAGTGTCAATATTATGTAACAGTAAACTAGTACTTTCATGTCACTGTACACATCACTGCCTGCGCTGAGCTCACTTAGCAGCAGCTGAGAGGGCACTTGTACAGTGGTGATGGCAGCCTGAGCAGAATGAGCGACGAAGCTTTATGTTATAACTTAATCTCTGTCATGGGAAAAGTAAAACTTATAAAGTTAATGAGTTCTAGACTTTAAGTAGCACTTGATTAATTTGTAACATTCTGAGGTGTTAAAACAAACCAAAATGAGTTTCTCACATTCCAGCGCTGTCTTTTGGCCACTGAAGCTTTAGAAAAGCGTTTCAGTAAATTTCCCTTATAGGAACCCCATTCAGTTTCTGTGCTTTCTGAGGTATTAAATTAATTGAGCGCTATATATTTTATAACAACATTTGAAAAATAATCTGGCACTTACCCAGGTCTACGTACATCAGGGGATAAGAAAATACGCCTCAGATTATCTTTGCTTATTATACCCGACTGCCTTTCACTCAACTGTTAAGCTATGTAACTTTTCCTATTTATTATCATACACATGTAAACATCAGTTTTGTTTGAAAACTTATGGTTTCTACTTTCAATAGAAAGATACATTCAAACTGAATAAATCATATACTATCATTCTGAACAAAATGAACTTTTAAAATAAAAGACTTATACATTTTATTTGCATAGTTGGAATGAAGTTAACAGTCTAATTTGAAAAGAAACGTAGAAGAGCCCTAAGTTAGGAACAAGTTTTTACAAAATGAGAAAACTAAGATTTGGTTAAGCAACAATAAATTAGTTTTCCAATATGAATACAATTTATCTGATTATAAGGAAGCATTTCTTTATATGCAGATGGTCAAAATAAAATATAATATTAATGGACATAACTGTAATTTCTCATGAGATCTATGTGTGTTCCTTTCAGGTTATGTGAGTACAGGTGTCTGATTTGTATCAATATCTTAAATTTATACAATTATTATATATTGCTGTTAATCTCAGTATCCTCTTTTAGGATTCAAACTTGATAGCCTCAAGATGTCTAAACTTGGATACGTGTTTGGATTTCAACCAACTGAGGGCAAGCACAGAATCATCTGCTAAAAATGAACATGAACAAGAAATAATACCTACTCTTTTCATTTTAAGAAGAACCACCTGGTTGACAGCTGGATTTTAAGGGACCTTAAAATAGTGGGTACCAGCGGGTTTGCAGTACTCAAAATAATTTCAGTGGTAAGAATTCCATCAGAAACTTCTATTCCCCAGAATTTATAAACAAGCCCTTAAAAAACTGCTCTTTGATGAGACTTAAAAAAAATTCCTCAGTTTTCAAGGATATAATAAAAATGCCTTATAGCTTAACAATGTTTAGATATTTTTCTTATAAGAAATACAAATCCTGAGGCTATCAGGTGTGAATCCTAAAAGGGGATACTGAAATTGACAGCAATATGTAATAATTGTCTAAAGCTAAAAGTCACTCTACAACTGTTCTTAAAATGAAATAAACTTTTCTTCTTGTTACTTTGCTTCTGCAGTTAAAACCTGACATATTTATTAGAGGTAACTTTCTTTATAATTGGCATTTCCATAGGCTATGAGATTACATCAAACATAAAACAAACAAAAAGTGAAAGTAAAAATTAAATCCAAAGAGGAAAGGATTAAGGCATGCCAGTAAAATACTTCTATCTAATACTTACTGGATATTTTTGTTCTGGGAGTTAAGAAATACATGTATGAAGAGCTAAATAAATCTGAAAGTGAAATATCACATAGGTCAATGTACAAAAAGTGTCACAATATAATACAGCAGCAATTATAAGTAAAATAAACAATGGTGTTACTTAGGAAATAATCACTGAGTCTCAGCTAAGGAACATCTTAAGAGGGATCTGAGTCAACATGGATGGATGAATGTCAGCCATATTTTTCAGTTAGCATTCATAAGCAGATATAAGAAGCTCAGTATCTACACAGAGTATATAAAAGAGACAGAGAGAAGGTTAATCAATACCAAAGGCAGGAAGTAATCTGTAAGAGTCTAATGAATGGTGCAAGTAAGATTGCAGAATGTCTTGACAGCCAGGTAAGCAAACAGTGCTTACTAATGTACAATATCTTACACTGTGGAGGGGAGAAATGATGTTTTAAAACAGACTGATTAGTAGGGATGATGTGGCAGATTAAGAGGAGAGAGAAACTAAGGTTAGAAGGATTTTCAGGAGACTGGCGCAGTGGATTGGGAAAAGTGTAAGAGAACAAAATGAACTTTTTATTTTAAAGGGAGGAATTTGGGAAAAATTTATAAAATAAGGACAAAAGGAAGGTGGTTTAATAGGTGAAACTGGGAAGGAGGGAAGAGGGTGCTGCAAATTGCCCCAAGGCCTTCATTCTGGACACAGGAAAGGCTAAGAATGTAACTGACAAAACCATGACAAGAATGAACCTTCTGGGCAGGAGGAAGAACAAGATTTCAGAGGACGAGTCTGGTAATGGACAGAGGAAGTGGGAAAGTCTACTGAGCAAGCAGAAGTCTGGAGCTATAGCTGACAAAGACATCAAGACTGAGTGACTATGCTACATGAGTCATGTACTGAAAGGCAGTACGTAAAGCTACACTACTTGTGGTGCAACCTGAGAAAGTACTACCGTACACTTTAAAGCAGATAACCAAGAAAGCAGGTTTAGAGAAAAACTAGAGGAAACTAGGAAAACTAGATAACCAAGAAAGCAGATTTAGAGAAAAAAAAAATTTCCTGTAGGCATGGGAAAATGAGCTACAGACAAAGCATAAGAAAAATAATTGGATGAGCTAGGAGAGCATTTTTTTTAAGGATGGAAACAGGGTAAAGAAGAAATAATATTGTTAAATATTAAAAAAAAAAAAAAAGAAAAAAGAATCAAAGTGAATGTACCTTAAGATTATAGCACTAATAATTAGGAAGACATTATAGACCTCTAAATATTTTGGACAATGGTAATTTATAATACAGAAAGTTAAGAACAAATGGATGGAAAAGAGATGGAAGCAGCAAGTTGAGATCGCATTTAAAAAAATGTGGCAATGGACGGACGACAGGAAATAAGAGAGCAATCTGCGTCAAACCAAATAAAGAAATCTCTTCCTGTTTACAGAATAAAAGTTCACGTTTAAAAGGACTTTTTTAAAAACAAAATTATTTTAATGTTTACAAGAAAAACTGTCATGAAAGCTACTGAAAAAGCTTCTGTCACAAAGGAATTTAGAGAAAATTAAGAGGTGTAAAGCCAGTTTGTAAGATCCAAGATGGATCTATCATCTTATGGATATATAAAATTTTATCTATTCTTCAGTTGCTGGATATTTGGCTTATCTCCACTTTGAGACTATTATGAATAAATCTCCTATAACCATTTGCGTAGAAGTGTTTGTTTGAACACATGCTTCAATCCCTAGGAGTGAAAGTGCTATGTCATATAAAACCCTGCTTAACATTTTAAGAAAGTAACAAACTATTCCAAAATGGCTACACCATTAACAGTCCCAGTAAAAATGCATGAAGGTTCTGATTTTTCCAATATTTTGGCCAACACCTGTTACTGTCTGTCTTTCATTATAACTATTTTAGTTGATGTGAAGCGTCATCTTATTGTAGCTTTGATTTGCGTTTTCCCTAATGACTAATTTTGCTAATATATTTTTAAGTACCTATTGGCAATTTGTGTGTCTGTTTTCAGACAAAAATGTACCACACCATCACTCCCAGCTACCTTTAGTTTTTATAAATGGTTGCTCCTCAGAATATTTTGCCCATATCAATAAATTCAGAAACCTAAGAAAACATGCAACAATAGGTAAAACTGGTGACATAGGTCAGTGCTTTCTAAATTTCACAAGTTGTCTTCCCAGATGTTTAAGTAGCAAACACAGCTCAGGTCTAGGGTGCAGAAAATGAAAGACTTGCGCTACTGCGCCTAGAGCAACAGAAAACCAGTCCTATCAACTCCCTGGCTTCTACTGATACTGGAAAAAAGGCTCAGGGTACTTTCTTCTGTGTATCCTGTCCTAGAAAAAATTATTTCCTGAAATATATTAATTTTTAATGTTTCTTATTCAATGACTAGAAAGGTCTGAATTGGCTTCAAATAACTTCTTGTCATTTTCTCAAAACAGAAGCAAAAGTTCAAAAATTGAAACAAAGCAACCAAAAAATGTTACCTTTAATGGATAACATTTCAAAAGAACATGCCACAGGACCTGGAGTAAGTTAATAGTTTTTATAATGGAAGAAGCATAAAAACTATTTTTCCAGATAGATAATCTTGAGATAATACTCATAAAATGTATTAATTCTACCATGTTTGTTGAAAAAGCCACCTAAGTTTATCTTTACATACATATCCACTGCTCAAAAATGTAAACATAGAGATAGATCACATGCATATACAAAAGAAACAGGTGCGATATGGAAGACATAAATAGGGATAATAAAAATAAAACACTGAAAAGTAGGCTAGATATACATTTAAAAACTAAACCAAACCAAATAAAAACAAAAACAAACAAAAATCGAACTGCCAAATGGATAGCTAAGGTTTGTCTTTCTGGCAATATACCCAATGGGTAACTGGTGTTTTGGGCATTCAATTCAGACTCTATTTAGGCAGAAAGTTTTAGCTTTAGTTCATGTTTGTAAAAATTGAATGTTTTAAATTGTTCTCATAAAATCAATTACTTCCTAATATTTATTGTCATCAATATTGTGATCACAGAATAAACTTTTAGTAAGTTTTATTTAAAAACAAAGAAAAATAGAGATTTTAAATGCCAGATGTCTAGGAAGATCCCATTTGGATTTGAGCTACTTAAATTTGCAAGCATGTATTTATACATCTAACAGAGCTTCTGTTTCCTCCAGAATCAGAAAATTAACTAGCTTTGTAGCATCTTCCTTGATCTGCCACCCGTGCCCTGAGGATTAGAGACTCCACCTGAGCTTGTTTTACAAGCATAACAGAAAAAATTAATCTCTGCTGGCAGCGCTCCCACTGGGATACTGATGAATAATGATATCCCTCTTTTGCTGCCCTCTCAGTCCACTAGAAAAGCCACTCTAACCCGGCAACGTGGAAACTGCTGAAACCATTCCAGCTGTGGATTAGCAGGCAGTCAAGCACCCATCTGCTCTGTGTGAATCAACAGAAAGCAAACATTCATTCTTATAGCTCAAGTCATATTGAAGTCCCATAATATTATATACATGTATATGTATGAAATAAACAAGCATATAATGTAAGCTAAATTAATTCAGTTCCTCAATTTAGTTTTGCTTTCTTTGGTGCTTTAAACACTGTAAAACAAAGTATATGCTTAGGGATTATAAAGTACAGCTCTCAAATTTGTTATTTGTATGGGACTGATTTACTAGAAATTAAACTTCTAGAGTGCAATATGAGAATATGCCAGGCATATACGCATTTCCAGATTCTCAAATGTAGCAACCAACTATGTGTTTTGTAAAGTAGGGCTGCTTAATCAGTAGTTTTATTTTATTGATATATTAAAACAATGGATGTCCATGGATTGTGCCTTCTTCAAAAAGGCAGAACCATTACTTTTGGTATCCAAATAGCACAACTGCATGCATTAGGTCTAGCAACTATTCATTTATTCTGGCACTGGGGCTTGAACCCAGGGCCTTGCACATGCTGAGCACATGCTCTACCACCGAGCTACACTGCGGGCCTATCCTATCAGCTCTGTAACAATGAGCTCCCTAGTTCTTCAATAATCCATAATGTAATAATGAATGATGTTTATCAAACGGAATTCACACTGCTGTTAGTCTCCAGTCACAATTTATTCATCTTTCGTTTTTCTCTGATTTTAGTTGCATTTCTGGTTATTTTGTCTTGCTGACTCTACCCCATCTCCTCTTCTTCCTCCCCTCTTCATTATTTAAAAACATAAAAGTAGTTCAAGGTCACAACCCCTTCTGTGTTTTTCATTCCAGCACAGCCATACTGTCAGCTCAGTCACTGGGTCTGCAAGACAGTTTATTTGTTCACCTGTGAGAAGACGATGACACCTGTTTGGCATTTATCTTACACATTTGTTGACACTTTAAAAAGTAGCAGAAACAACTACAATCTGTGGCATATTTCATACCATAAGATGGACAGAGGACCTAAACCTAGCAATCTGAAGCAAAAATACATAGAAGAATGATTGTTATTAATGGAAATACTTTAAAACTGAGACTATAGCAAACTGCATTGTTTTGCATTACATATAAAATAATGAATACACAATAAGAAAGTCTAAAATTTTATGTACCTGAGAAAAACAACATTTGGAAATCCCTTACTCTCCCAATTATTTTTTTTAGGCAGGCACTTATCCCATGGAGCTGTATCCCCGGTGCTTTATTTTTTTTTTTAATTTAAGTGAGTTTTAACTTTTTATGATACTCAAATTTCTGAGATATGCTTACATTCCTTTGGACTGTCAGCTGGAAAATACTTTACAAAATAAATAGAGTCTTTTTTCAGAATAATGCAATATTAAAACAGACTAACAGATGGTACTATTGTAATAAAAAAACCATGTACATATGTTTTATTTGGTAGTAACAAAATATCTCAAAATACATCTATGAGAGTAGAGTATAATAATTTCTTAGGGTTCAAAAATAAAAGAGAAGCTGGACATGGTGATGCACATCTGTAATCTTAGCATGCCAGAGGCTGAGGCAGGAGGATAAGCATGAGTTTAAGGCCAGCCTAAATGAGATCTTGTCTCAAAAACAAAACAAAACAAAACAATAAACAGCTTATAGTGCCTAGATAGAGAGGAAATTGTTTTAGGCTTCTGCCATATATCAGTTACTAAGCATGAAAGTATTTTAGTCCTTCTTATGGTAGGAGGGCTATAGTTTGCACCTAGAATTCACATACTGTAAACTTAGCCCCTAACTCATATGCTAATGATATTTGGTAGTGAGGTGTTAGGGAAGTAGGAGGGAAGTCCTCTGAGTGGGACCCTCTGACCTTGGAAGAAGATGAAGAGAAACAGACCTAGCAGTCTTGCTCTGTCCCACCTCGTGATATCCTGTGCTGTATTATGTCGTGGGAAGAAGATCCCTCACCAGATGCCATGCGGGTTCTGGTCTCACGAGCTTGGACTTCTCAGGCACCAACATCATGAAACAAATATTGTGTACCCCTATTTTTTATAAATTACACAGTCTCTGCTATTTTGTTACAACAGGAAATTGGCTAGGATATCTACGTTACTTTTTGTGTCGAGTGAAAGAACTAACTGCTCAGTTAATTAGGAACTGATATTTTTATCCAACAAGGTAAACATTAGTATCTTAACAGTAGTCTGCATATAGAACTATATACAAGAAAAAACAAAAACACTTTTGTCACTGATTCTCTTTCAAAAAGCTTAAGTTTGCATTTAATACGTTACATATTATTTATAGATGTCCTCAATTTACAAGAGTTTGACTTAATAATTTTCAACTTTGTGCATTCTATAGCAACTGTACTTTGAATTTTGATCCTTTCCCAGCTAGTGACAACGTGGTATGATTCTCCCTCATGATGCTGGGCAGCTGCAATGAGTCAGCTAACAGCCATGCAATCATGAGGGTGACCTACCAGTGCCGCGAGGCTTACTGTGTTGTTCTGATGTAATGTTTAGTAGGCCAGGTTTATTAACTGAATTTTCAACTGACAATATTTTCAAATCATGAAGGGTATTTATTTTATAAGTAATGCTACAGTGAACATTTTTATATATACCTTTTGACAACACACTTGTTTACTCAGTATTCATAGAAATGAAATTACAACAATCTGGAAACACTTTGATAGATATAAAAATTCTTTCTCACATAGTCTATTTAGTAATACTTGCTTGGGAATATCCAATTCACAGTTCATTGGGCATCAATGAATATTACTTATCAAATAATCTGAATTTCTAGTGATTTAACAGGATAAAAAGATTGTTATATTTTGTTTCAATTCATAATTCCCTCATCACTAAGTTTTTTCTTTATATTTATTAAAAATAAATTTCTTTTGTAAATTGTTACTTAATTCTCTCTTTCAGTTTGCCACTGGAGTATTAATGGCTGGTTTTTCAATATTATGATTTAAGAAAACAATTTTAATATATTATTCATCACAATGATGACACATATTAATGCTTTTAAAATTATACATGTAGATATGCACATACTTTATATTTTATGCAAGCAAATCTATTCATTTTCATTTACAATTTCATTAATCCTTTATGCTTTGCAGTTCTCTTACTTTAGGGTTTTAATTTTTGCTTTCATTTATGTCTAAAATACGTAATAGCTAATTCATGTTGGGGAAATTCTACATGGAAAAAGTACAGGCTGAGAATTTTCCATTCCTTCCTTTACTTCCCCCTTCCTATCCTCCCCATCTGATTCCTTTCCCAATCTCCAAAACATCTGCCTTTTTATTTCCTATCATCTCTTCTTTATTCACCCAGACATATACATCGGATATCTATGAACGTCGATATATATCCAGATATATACACATATACACATGGATATATATGTGTGTGTGTTTATATATTGTTTGTCATATAAGAGAAACCACATGATATTTACCTGTGTCCAACTTAATTTCACTTAAGTCTATCGGTTTTCCTGAAGATGACATTCGATTCTTCTTTATGGCCAAATGATACTCTCCTGTGTATGTATACCACACTTGCTTTATCCACCTGTCTGTTGATGGGCATCCAGGCTGTTTCTAAGACTTTTAAATGAGGCTTTCCTTTAACTCTGAACTCAAGTTCATTTTCACATACATTATGAAATCAGAATCTAATCTGAATACTTTTGTGAAAGGTACACAATTCACTCAGCAAAACTTGTCCAATTAACCATCCCCTCATGACTTGTGACATTTCCTTTTTCTGTGGTTGGTGTTTCGCACAGAAACACAAGTGGGGCGGGTGTTCACCGCTGTGTGAGAACTGTGACACTGAGGCGGGGAAGGGGCTTTCTGGCACAGAGATTAGCACGAGTTTCATGGAGGAACAAAGGAAAAGAGGAGGTGAAGAGAGAGAGGCGGCTCTGACTCAAGCCTACACTGGAAATGGACTCAGAGAAACCGCACAGGGCACGCCAAGGACTCTGAACTTCTGTTGTACTTTTCTTTTAAAGATGGGAAAAATGGCAATTGTCCTCTCCACATCTGATTTATATAAGTTACAATACACCAACTATTAGAATTTGCTATTGATGCTAAAATATTACTAAACAGAGCTGGCAAAACCAGCTTAGCGTGGTTATCATACTGTATGTACAGCTTTACATACATTATTTTACTTAATCTTCTCTTTTGCTTTATACAGCAGTATGGACCTTCGAAAGGTTGAGTGATAGCTCAAGGTCATACATTAGAAAATGGTGCATTCTTGTCTGCCTGACTCTAAAGCCAACTTAATAATTAGATTTTCAGATACTGTAGATATGCTGGTACAAATTACATTTTGAAGATAGTTAATTTTAAACTATAATTATTTCTTATACATAGAGATACTCCCTTCTTGAAGGCAAAGACCATCACTTAACTATTAGTGTTCCTCTTGTACCTAACATAATTGGTGGGTGCTAAATAAGTATTTGTTTGACTGTTGAAGTTGTGCTTTAAGAATTATCTGTAGAATAGTAATAGATATAAAAAGAATAAGCTTCCACAAAGGAAAGGGAATAAGGGGAAGGGAGACAGGAGGGAAAGGAGGTGAAACGGCAGTAAAAAAGGTCAAAAGGTGATGTGTGTACCAATTCCTCATGATAAATGTATTTGTCATGTGCCACACACATATACTAATAAAAATATATATCCAAAAGAGGAGAATACGCAGCACAAATAAGAGCAACTAGTAAAGAAGGGCAAGAAGAAATTACAGTAGAGGAAAGGATAAATATTCTCTGACGCTGTGCAATGTTTTATAAAGATTATATTTGACGTTCTCTGTGAACAGTCTCTAGCCCTTGGTTCTGGTCATTACTGAACTGAACTACTATTGTTTCTTGATAATGTAGCTGATTGAAAATCTAACTTTTGTGGGAAAACTATCCTTCCTATATCCTGTTCCTTCCAGGCTTGATTAAATATGTGTGTACACCATGACGTCATCATGTTCATCTCCCTTTCTAATACATGGGCATAATTTCTGTGTGTATGTGAACCCGTGTGTCCTTCTTTCCCACTGCTGAAAGCTCCTGCAGTGACCAGATCATATTAATCATAACTTCCTTGACATTCAGCAAATGGTTCCAGTCAGGGCTCCATAATACATGCTCATTAAAGAGGCACGAGCAAACAGAAGCCTGGCGACATGGAGCAAGTGGTTTTGGCAAGATCAGCTGAGACCTCTGCTGGAGGGCAGGCCTGGCCTCACCATTCTGTTACTAAAGTTTCTCCAGATAACAAAATGCCCACATGGAGAAGAACACTATTTTGTGGTTTTGTGCTTGTTTTCACTGTAGGGTCTTCTGTCCTAAAGTCTGTCCTTCCACACCAGACCTGTGGGCCACACAGGCTTATGAATGTATCTTTCTCATCTCTTCTGATGGATAAGAATGCTGAGCTTGCAAAATGGTACATCCCCCAGAGGGCCAAGTCAGGAACACTTTACTCGGCACACTTGAGGTTTTGAGGTGACTATAATTTTTTGGAGTACCAACACTCTTTAACTGCTCTGGTCTAGTGCAGAAACAAGTGGAATGTCATTTGTTCCTTCTTGAGCTATACTTTGTCACATGGCATTAACATGGCATTGTACTAGACATCAATATTTACACAGTCAATGGCAGAAACAGCTGCTTGAATCTATATCTGGATAAATACCTTATCTTAAGAATAAGTATATGTAGAGGTTGACCAGGAGGACAAATCAGGGTGACATAATTGTACTTCCTCTCCTCCTCCCTGTGACCTCTTTGGGAAACTCTTCAGTCTCCAATACAAATCATCTTGTAGCAGATTCTACTAGTTCACCAGACAAAGCTCATATGTCTGAATACCAAGAAAGAAGGAGGCATACGTGTGTCTACATCAAATTACACTTCAGTTTGTAAGGGAGATCTACTGGTTGGTGATAAAAAATAAAGGATTTTTGAACACTTATAACACAATGAAGAACTTCTGTGTATCTGCTAACTCTAGACTTAGAGAGTTTAGAAAGAAATTCTGCTATTTCTTGAGAAATTAATAAATCCTGCTATTCTTGATAAATCCTGCTATTCTTACTATAGCTTTTGTTACACTTAATCCCTATTAAACCTCTACTCTTTTTCATACCATACTATGTGTCATTCCTTCCTGGCATTTTTTAGTTCATCATTTGTTTTTCTACCAGTTGATTAAGAAAGCCAAATTTCCTTTCTTAATACCAGATACAAAAAATTTGTCTATTAATGGGATGCTATGTAATATTTGACACCTATACACAATGTGTACTATTTAAACCCAGTTAAACATTTATCTCCTGAAATGCTATTTCTTTTTATTGAAAAATTTCAAGATCCTTTCCAGCTTCTTGAAATGTACAGTACATTGTCGGTATCTACAGTCACCACACTGCAATAGGCCCCCAGGGTTTCCAGCTCCTGTTGAGCTGTACCTTAGAACCCACTGTTCAACCTTTCCCCATCTTCTTAGCCGCACTGTGATGAGCCTCTGGTAACCAACATTCTACTCTCAACTTCTGGGAGGTGAATGTTTTCAAGATTCCACAGATTAGTAAGATCATACAGTAATTATCTTTTTGTTCCTGGCTTAACTCACTTAACATGACAATCTCCACTTTCATCCATGTTGCCACAAATCACAGTATTCCATTCAGTTTTTTGTGGCTGAATAGTATTCCTCATGTATATGTGCCACTCTTCTTTAAAAAAAAAACAAAAAAAACAAACACAACTTCATTCATCAGTTGGTGGGCAGTTATTTGTTTTCAATTCTTGGCTACTGTGAACAGAGCAGCAATAAAAGTGGGAGTGCAGGTTACTTTGTTTTCTTCAGATGTACACCGGTAGCTAGAATGAATCATACAACGATTCTATTTTTAATTTTTTGAGGAATCTGAATACTGTTTCCATAATACCTACACTAATTTATTTTTTTTCAGATTAAAAGAAATATTAGTACATGTTTGCAGTATATAATGATTACATTCATTGTGGGGAACTTTGCCAGTATTAGATTCATTTACTTTTAAGTCCTCATAAACTGGATTATCATACATACAGAACTTAATAGTGACAAGTGTGCAAGGTTTCCCATTTTTCCAAATTTTTTCCAGTCCTTGTTATTATTGTCTTTTTTGAGACTAGCCCCATTTAGAGAATGACCTTCTCCTGGTCTCTTTTTACTGCCTCTGATTTAAAGTCTATTTTATTTGATATTAGTGTGGCTGCTCCTAACTTCTTCTGGCTTCTATTTGCATGGATATCACACCCCATACCTCAGTTTCAGACCATGTGTGTCAAGATTAATTGAGTTTCTTGGCAGCAACAAATGGTTGGGTCTTTTTTTTTTTTTTTTCTAAATCCATTCAGTCATTCTATGACTTTTAAATGAAGAATTTAGAAATCTAGCACATGACACACATAAAAAATGATTATTAATTAAAACCCTTATTCTGCAAGATATGGTTCATGTTGAATAATGTATTATTTACTTAGTTATTTAGGAAGAGAAATTACTAAATATTACAGCTCACTTTAAGAGTTGGCATGACTAAAGAACTAGATTAAGTTGACCGAAGCTTTAACTGCAATTGAATCAAGAGAATTCTTCCAAATGAATATAAGCTTAATAAAACAGCCAATTTGATTTGCCTGATTTTCTCCCGGCCAGGTTCCCATGGCTTCTTGGCTGTTTTGCAGATTACTGCTTAGTCCCCAAAGAAGGAACATTTTTCTTACTAATAAAGCTTCCTTATAGCTTTCAAGCCCAGATTCCTAATTCAAAGTGCTAATCCATTTGCAAAGCATCTCACTGAAGAAGCAATCATCCAGCCATAATCAGTATTACTAATCATAATTACTTTATGATTTCTTCTAATTACTAAGTGGTTTTTAAGCAAATATAAATTGATGAGCACTCACAGGAGTGCAGACATGGGTGTGGAAATCAGGGTAATGTTTCATTAAAGAATCTCAGTACTCTTTTATGTGGAGGTGGAATGATGCAGCAGTGGAGCACCATTACTTTTGGAGACTTCGCCATTTCTGTGTGGTACTATAAAAGTCCAGACCCAAGGTCTTTAGTAAAATATGAACCTGAGGAGAGATAAAGGGAACACGGAGTAGGAGCAGAGCATCCATCTCTCTATATGGATACACCTACTAATATCACCTTGTATAATCTCTATATAATAAAATTTATTTTAAAATGAAACTGTATTCAAATCCACCAAAGTCACGCAGATGAAGTTATCCATACATTTATTACAAAAAGAACAACCAAACTCACTAAAGGCCACATGCTAGACCATTAGTAAAGATGACTGGTGATCAAAACAAACACTGAGTCTTCTCTATCCTCCAAGCCACTTATAAGGAAATAAAAAGTTGCTTAGAACGTTCACTTGTGGCTGCCTTTCTTACCAGAGAGAAACTAAATTATCTGAGTCCCTGCCAAAGTGTAAAGTTACCTAGGGCAAAGGCAATTTTGAACGTAAAAGAACTTTTCAGACCCAAACCAGGTGCTTCCACACCTTCCCAGTTTCCACTGATGACTCAGCTTGGTAATCTGGAAAAGTACTCACTGTCCAGATTATCTCAGCTAACACCATGACTCTGCACTTTGGAAACCCATCTAGACGGCTGTCACCACTCCCCCCAGAACAAACCCACATCCTGCTCTTTACCCAGCACACTTTGCCTCAGCAAATACTCCCTCTCGCCAAGTTGCTCAGGATAGAACTTAGGCACTATTTTTATTTCTTTACTTATAATTAATTAATCTGTTATCAATTACTACTGGTTCTGCCCGAGTCTCATGGTACCTTAGGAAAATCCCAAACTCTCCAGCCCAAGATGACCTGGCCTGTCTCTATCGCGTCTTTCCACTGCTCATTCTAGGAAGACTGCTTTTTCTGGAATTGCTTGAAACTCCATGTAGTTCCAGTTTCCTTTACACTTACTTTCCCTCTGCCTAGAATCTCTTCCCCATGGTTTTTTCACATTTTGCTCCTTCTTTATGCCATTCTGTTCCCTGTTCAAACATCATTTCCTCAGAAAAGCTTTCCTTAAGTATCATAAGAAAAGCAGACTCTTCTAGATACCTCTGGATTCTTATTCCCCTCTTTTTACATCTTACTTGTACTCATCTGAAATTATACTTGTTTACTCCTTGCTAACTTCACTATGAATATAAGGTCCATGAGTGCCAGAAACATCAGTCTAGTTTTCTGCTGAATCCCTCCTACCTTGCCAGTAACATGTGTTGGATGAACCTTACTAGATAATAACTAGGATTTATTAAATATTACAAATGAGCAAATGACTTTCATACGCTTTACCTGTATGAATTCATTTATCCTCATCAACAACTTCATAATGCACTTAGCACTTACCAACGCCTCCATTAAATACATGAGGAAACTGAGGTTAAGCAACTTTGTCCAAGGTCTAGGAAGTGGAGGCGATAAAAACGAAGGCCTGCAGTTTGATTCCAGAGCCCAGTCTCGCAGTGGCTAAGTTCATATCATGAGGATTACATCCTCAGTAAATGGACTAGATGCATAGTGAGTTGATAAGTGAGCCAATGTATACCAATTCTTTTCACATTAGATTACTTGTTTTATAACCCTGTGGGGTCATGTACCTGAACTATTTGCTCTTGTCTTTAAAATAAAAGGACAAATAAAAGAACTAGTCAGAAAGATTAATGGACGAGAAACTGATAAATGAAACAGCCAGGAGAGGTAAATCTCTGTAGCAAGTACGCTAGAGACCAGTGACGGCCAATCTTTTGGAGCTTTGAGAGCTGACCGAACAGCCCATTGCAGCATACAAGCTAGGCTCCCTACCACTGTCTATGGACCAAACCCCCTCTCCATTAAAACGTTAAATTCTAACTCTTCATATGATGGCACCTGCAGGCAGGCATTTCGGAGGTGATTAAAGCAGACTTCTTTTGAATAGGATTAGTAAAAAAGATACCTCAAAGTACTCTCGCCCCATCCATGCCATGAGAGGATCAAGAGAGAAGATGGAAATCTACGAAACAGGAAGTGAGTCTGCACTAGACAGAAAATCTGCTGGCACTTTGATCTTACCTTCCCAGCCTCTAGAAATGGGGGAAATAGTTATTACAGGAATGGCTAAATATAATTTGTTTTAAAACACATGATGTTTTTTACAAAAAAGAATTTATATTTTAATCCAATTTTTGTTACTGTATATTTAAAAAAAATTTTCAATGACTCTTTTGTATTTCTTTATACTGTTACATGAAAAAAAAAAAAAAGGCCTGGCATGTTACCTAACCTGAAAGTTGTCTGTCCCTAAACACTGAGGGATATGCCTGTGATTATCTTTTCCTTTTAAAATTCCTTGTTTCCACAACAACATATTATTATAGGATGCTGCTTATTCCAACTAGGGGTTAAAAGGGATGTTAGGATGTTTAAGAATTCTTTTGTTCAATTATACAAAAATGGTATTAAAACATAATCTGTTGGATTCATTATTGGGGATGATCACATCTGTCTACCTACTTGGTTGCTTTCTGAGGTTAAAAGGCAAGACGGCAGCTTCTCAAATTGAAACAGGATTTCAACACTATTTGTTTTGGGACAATATTTTTAGGGCATGCAAACATGAACTTTTGAAACACTTTTAATCATGTTAACAGAGAAAGAAGCTAACTTTGATTTCTGAACTGCTCCACCTGCTGGACTGAAGAGATCCTAACAATAATTTTTTTTATAATAGTAAGTCCTAACAAAATTTTAATTCAATTTTGTACTTGAAATTTTATTGGAATGAAATTACAAACACTTTAAGCAGAAACTAATTTCTAGAACATGAAGATTAGATTTTAAAGTGTTTTGTTCAATATTAAAGTTTCCACTTATGTTTCAGCTATTTTAAAAACCTAACAATGTTCTCCTCTCCCAGATTATATCAAGAAATGGTTAAAATGTTGAATTCAAAGAAAATAAAACTCTTCAATGTTATTTTCATTACAAAACAATTATTTTCCCAATAGGATTGTATGTGTACTTACAATACAAGTCTAACAAGTTACAATGACATTAGTTAAGTAGTTACTGCTTGTGATAAAAATACTTCCAAAAAACATGTTTATTTTCACAAACTATGTTCAACATAGTGCTGAAAATCCTACCAAGAGTAACTGAACAAGATAAAGAAGTAAAAGACATTCAAACTGTAAAGGAAAAAATTAAACTATCTCTGTTTGTAGATGACATAATCTTATAGAAACCCTAATGACTCCATCAAAATACAGTGAGATTTAATATAATCAATAAAACTTTATGGTGCAAAAATCAAGATACAAAGCTCAGGAGCATTTCTATAAACCAATAGCAAATTGTCTAAACAAAATCAAGAAAATAATTCCATTCATAATAGCTACAAAAATAAAATATGAATGTAATCAATGAGACAAAAGATCTTTATGCTAGAAACTACAAAATATTAACCACAGAAATAAAATTAGACATGAATAAATGGAAAAATATCTTGTCTTCATGTGGATCAATACTGTTAAAATGTCTATATTATCTATAGTGATATACATATTCAATGCAAAGATACCAATGACATTTTTGACAGAAATAACAGCATTTTATATGGAAGCACAAATATCCTGAATAGCCAAAACAATCTTGAGCAAACACAACAAAGCTGGAGGTATCACACTTTGCAACCTAAAATATACTACAAAGTGATAGCAACCAAAACAGCATGGTAGTGACATAAAACTAGACACACAGACCAAAAGAACCAAAGAGAAATTCAGAAATCTATGCACATATAACCAACTGATTTTTCTACAAAGGTACCTAGAACACTCAATAAATATCTCTTTCAAAACATAATTCTTGGAAAACTGGATACCTATATGCAGAAGAATAAAACCAAACTTTTTTTTTTTTTTTTAAAGACAAGGTCTCACTAATATAGTGTAGGCTGGCCTCAAACTCACAACAATCCTCTGCCTCAGCCTCCAGAGTGTTGGGATTACAGGGTGTGACACCACCCTAAACACTGGTCTGGTATCATGTACAAAAAAAAAAAAAATGGATCAAAGGCTTTGATGTAAAACCCAAAACTATGAAACTACTAGAAGAACACATAGAAAAAAAGCTACATGACATTGGTCAGGGCAATGGTTTTTTGGATGTGACCTCAGAAGAAAAGGCAATAAAGACAAAAACTGACAGACAGGAAGGATTACATTAAAAAGCTTCTGCAGAGCAGAGGAAATAACCATCAGAATGAAAAGCAACCTCCTGAATGAGAGAGAAAATTTGTAAACTATACATCTGACAAGGAGTTAAAACCCAGAATATACCAGGAACTCAAATAATAGCAAGAAAATGAATGGCTACATGCAATGGCTAACAGGTACATGAAAAAAGGCTCAACATCACTAATCACCAGGAAAATAAAAAGTAAGAACCACAGTGAGATACAACCTCACCCTAGTAATAACGGCTCATATCAAGAAGATTAGAAAGTGCAGCCAAAGTTCAGTGGAGAAAAGGGAACCACTGCACACAGTTAGTGGGAATGGATATTAATACAGTTATTATGGAAAACAATACGGAAATTCCTCAAAAATTAAGAGTAGAGCTCCCAATCCCCCTATTAGGTACATATCTAAATGAAACGAATATGTCAAAGACATTGGTGCTCCCATTCACTGCAGCACTATTCAGAACAGTCAATACAAGGAATCAACATAGGCGTCCACTGATGGATAAATGAATAAAGGAAATGTGGTATGTAACACAAAGGAATACTATTTCATCATAAAAAAGAAACAAAATTCTGTTATTTGGCACAATGCCAATGAACCTGGAGAAAATGATGTGAAATGAAATAAGTCAAGCACAGAAAGATGAACACTGCACAGTCTCACTCATACATGGGATCTGAAAGAGCTGATCTCATAAACACATATGAGAAAGGTGGTTACCAAAGGCTTACGTGGTTGACACGTGGGTGGATGCAGAAATGTTAGCCAAAGAATTTATAATTTCTGTAAGATAAAAGGAAAAAAGAGAGAAAGAAAGAGTCTAGAATAAGGAAATACCGAAAGGCAGCAAGTAAACTGGGTGGCCCAGTGGGAGACAATGAAAAGAGAGAAATTGGGAATAACTGTTACTGAATTTCTTTCTTAGGTGATGAAAATGCTGTAAAATTGATCATGGTGACAGATGACATCTCTGTGAACATATTAAAAATCACTGACTTTTACACTTTAAATGGCTGGACATTATGATACATGAATTACATTTCAATAAACTTTTTTTTAACAAACGAAACTGGGACCCTGGGGCATGCCCGTAATCCCAGCATGGAGGGAGGCTGACACAGGAGGACTTGGAGATTGAGTCTTGCCTAGACAGACTAGCAAGTACCTAAATCGCGAAACAAACAGATTGAAGATGTAGCTCAGTGGTAGAGCTCCCTTGGGTTTGATTCCCAGGGCTACAAAGGAGAAACAAACAAACAAAACAAACTGAATGCTCTCACAGGACCCTAAAGACTCGGTCATCCAATCCTGCTAGGTTGGTAACTGACTTTTGGAGAGTAGTGTCAGCAACTCTTTTGCCTTCAGCTTTGTACATAGGTCAAGACACTTCCCATGCACAGGTAAGGCGATATTCATCAGCAAGAGCACAGAGACAGGATCCTTCTTTGTGTTCGGTGGACTTTGGTGGGCTCTTGTATAAATATCTACAAAGATACAAACGTCTTCTATATCTTCTGTACTCCCCAGTGCACTAAGTATTAACACCTGGACTGAGTCCTGACAAAATATTAATAAATGATAAAAACCAAAATAATTTTTTATAGACAATTTAGGGTTATGAAGGTTCAAAGGTTATGACTGTATCTTTATATACTATGTTTTATTAATGTAGATTAAAGGTATAAGTAAGATTTTAAAACAAGGAAAAAGTACAAGACTTTAAAGAGAAAAGAGGTATTTAAGAAGTTGTTCAGAGGTACAAATCCTAACTGCAACTCTGTCCTAGTTTGCCATACTGTGTCAATTTGGGGAACACTAAATCTTTTTTAAATGAAAAAATTAAATTTGGTGATCTCAAAATATTAAAGTTGTTCATACTTTAGTATCTCGAGTTATTTGTTAATGAACAACCCTATTTAATCAAATCTTGAGAATCCTGGTTGTTGACAGTACTTATTATGAGGCACTGTCAAGGAAACCAAAATTGGAAAAAGAAAGGAACAAACACTTAAAATAAGACTAAATCCAGGTAGTATATTAAATACAGTTTATACTTCTCAAACATAACAGCTTAAAACTCTCTAGAGTAATCTTCTAAACCACAACAGACTTAGTGATTATGAAAATATGTTGGGACAAGCTAAGAAATAATGGGGGATAGGGAAAGCCTCAAGAGAAAGCAACCAAGAGAAGCAGAGATACTTTTCTTTTTTAAAGACATTTGCCTTTTTTTTTTTTTTTTATAGCTAAGTAATACTTCATTGTATAAAAATACGACATCATTTTTACCCATTCCTCAGTTGATGGGCATTTGGGTTGTTTCCAAGATTTAGCTATGACAAATTGTGCTGCTATAAACATGGGTGCACATATATTGCAGTGACATGATGTTTTTAATTCTGGGAAAATACCCAGAAGAGGAATAGCTGGGTTAAGTGGGACGTCTAATCCTAGTTTTGTGAGGAATCTCCACACTGATTTCCACAGTGGTTTCACCAGTCTACACTCTTTCCATGCTTATATTTGGTGATCTAAACAACTAATTTGAAGACAACAACATAACAATCGTTGAATTCCTATCATCTTGTTTAGTGAAACTCTTATCATTGATAATTTTTTTTTCTTTTTTATTCTCTGTAATGGTTTGATTAATCTTGCATTCTTACATCTGGTAATCTGACCAACTTCAGTGAAGACAAAAATATGTAATATAACAACCACTGTTAGTCGGTATCATTTTGTTCTGAAACCCTGTATCATTTTTATTGTTTTAATGTTACTGGCATTTTGCTATTGTTCTTTAAAAAAAAATTCTCTTTAAAACAATTAAAAAAAAAAAGACATTTGCCATCTGTGCTTCTCCAAAAGATGCCAGGCAGCTCCCCAATCTAAGATCAGGGAAGCTCTCTACACAAACCCTGGAAGACATCCCGTCAGGGCTCAGTACTCCGGGAGATAAAGCACAGCAGATGGGATCCTAAGATCGTCACCAGGTTATTGGGAAATATAAGGTCATAAGCTTAATGGTGTTCAGGATTACTCACTTAACCTTTTCTTTCTTTCATTTTTTCCTTTGATCAACTCTTAATTTTACATCTTGGATCCCCTACAAGGCTAGATATAACCAGATACAGTATTTAAAATGTACTTCAAAGACTTTCTCTTTAAAAACTATTTTTCCAGCCTCCTATGTTTGAGAAAAGCATTTCTGCAGTTTGCTCTGGAAAGATAGTAACTGTGTCCTAAGTGTGACAAAATTCAGACATCAATATGCTTGCTACATTATTGAGAATTCTGATATATAAATTTAATCTCATGTTTCTGTGTGGTTATAATAACCACAATAGCTAAGCATATCTTACAAAAAACTTACTGAAAATTCTAGAGACATAAATAGATTTGGGATACACTTTTGTTTTCTCCCAAAGTTACTAATAAGATAGCAAGCATATTCTGAAAAATATATTCAAATAGATTTTCCCTACCTCTGAAGACCTTTCATTTTAGTACTGTTTTCAGGCTACTGAATATATCAATTCATGATCTCGGCTTGCCTTGGCAACAGACACTTTTTACTCTGGACTTGGATTTCTAGTGCCAACATCATTAAGAGATTCTTCAAATTACTTTTTAAACATCCTTTTCCCTCAGGATTTTCACTTATGTCTAATTAGACTACTAACTCCAAGCCATGTAATCCCCGTTGCCAAAACTGCTAAATGCTTCAATAAGTAGGAAGAGGGCATCAATGGGGCGGGACAGATGTAATGTCACTGGTTAACAATAGAGGTGTGAAGCAGCTGCCTTAATTACGAAGCTTATTAATTCATCATGTTAAAAAAAGCTTGGCAAGGGTTCTTATAAAATGTCTAACCTTTTCAACATAACATCAGATTGCTCAAAACCTAAAATATATGTTTTCAATAAGAAATTCTGCAATAATTATTTTGCCAGTGATATCTACATTCCATACTTAGTAATTCTAGGTTACAGGGTCACTTGTAATCTTATTCTTATTTTTTAAAGTATGCACTCTTACATTTCAGTACTTCGGATCTCTTTTATAGATAGAAATGGATTAGAGGATAAAGATAAAATCTATATAGGAGAGGAAGTAAGGTACAGGGGAAAATTGTAAAGTGCTATCTTTTGTACGATATGAAACAATCTTATTAAAATTCAATTTAATTATCTATATATTAACACAATGAAGGGTTGTTTGCCCTTATAATGAATACAAAGTGGTTGGCACATAGTAGGTACTTAATAAGAAGTAGTTATCATTTAAAAATTGAAAATCAGAAAGACCAGATATAGATGAGTGAGTTTTGTAGAATAAAATTAGTGAAGGGAAACTGTCTTAACAGAACCTTTGGGTCTGTCTTAACAGAACCTTTGGTCTGACACCTGGAATCTTTTACTATCATGTAAAGACAACGATATAAAAAATATAATCCTGAAACATTTTAACTTCTAGGAAAGAAAAACAAGTGAAAACACAGGTTTCAGAAGTGTAACAAGAGAAAAAAAAACCATATTAGTGGAAGAATATTTTCTTTTTCAGTTTTGACTGGAAAAAAGATTTTCATACAATTGTTAATAATCAGCTGGAATTGGTTTCCAAAAGTATAACAGATTGCCAGAATAAAAAGAACTACAGCCCATAATACTGTAAAGAAGAAAAATATTCCTGAAGTACACCTCAAGGGTCAACAGAAAAAGCACATGAAAACCAGGCCAGGCAAGTGGAACTGTGATCTCTGGTTCCTCGGCACGCAGAGAAATGCTCACTGTCTCACACCCTACGTGGCCATCACAATTCCATCTTTTCTTTTAGGTCTTTAGCAGCTATTAATGAGTTCATTCCAGTTCTTTTTAGATCTACACATTCTGCCTATGCTATATCCATCAAGTGAAGTAATAAGTCCTTTGAATTTATCACTTGCAGGATCAGCAGGAACCACCCATCAACTACAAAAATTTACTGTGTTCAAGATCCAAAGAAGCCAATGTCTACAGAGCTCCTGTTTTTAAATTTAGTTACATGGATACAAAGTAATTGCTCTTAGCATTTGAACATTTTAGTAGCTCAGTTTGAGACATTCAGACTTTAATGTGAGAGCAAGAGAAATGTATATGGCAAATCTCCCCTATAAGGAAGATGAACATGAATGCAGAATACTCCTATTTTACTTTTAGATATTCTTTTACTTACTAACCACATATTATTTGGAAGAATTCATTTCATTTTCTAACTCAGAAACTGCCTGATGACTTTTTTCTTTGATATCAATATAATATGATATGATATCTGATATAATTACCAGCCTGACCCCAACCATCCTAGTGACAGATGAAAAGAAAACAGAAGATAGGAATCAGCATATAAGGTATAAATGGACTTAATATTACCAAACTTGACAACTTTCTACCATGAAATACCTAAAAATGAAACCCTGAAGTACCAAAACCACTGAAAGAAAGCGTACAAGATGACCTGACTAAACCAGGTATAGTGGCCCATGTCTGTGATCCTAGCACTCTGGGAGACTGAGGCAGGAGGCACGAGTCTGAACCCAACCTGGGGCAACGTAATTATGAAGGCAGACTCTTGTCTCAAAAAAAGATGGAGAAATAAATCAGTGTGTTCAATATGAATGCCCTGGGTTCCATCCCCAGTACTAAAAAATATTACAAGTTTTTTTTTTAATTTTTGAAAGAAAAGGTCATTTCTAATAAATATTATAAAAGTAACAAAATCATTATATCACTACTAAAGAAATTCTATGGTTATTATCAAGAAGACAATAACAAATGTAGCTGAGAATAGAGAGGAAAGGCAATTCTTACACATTGCTGGTAGGGATATAAATTAGCACAGCCATTTGGGACACTGTATGGAGATGCCTCAAAAAACTAAACAGAATTATCATATCATTCAGTAATTCCACTATTAGATATATAACCAAAAAAGAAGTCTAAAAAGAAACTTGACATATATTTTTTACTTGAAAATGACCAGAAGCCAGGCGTGGTGGCACATGCCTGTAATCCCAGCACTTGGGAGGGTGAAACAGGAGGATCATTGAGAGTTCAAGGCCAGCCTGGGCTACAAAGTGAGCTCAAGGCCAGACTGAACTGCATAGCAAGACCCTGACTCAAAAAAAAAAAAAAAAAAAAAAAAAAAAAAGACCAGAAGAAAATAAAATTACAAATACATAAACATGATTAATAGTTGAGGTGTAATGTGTACTAGCCTGATTTGATTATTTTTTTTTTTGGGTTTTGGTTTTTCTCCGGTACCAGGAACCAAACTCACGACCTTGCGCTTGCCAGGCAGGCGCTTTTGCCGCTGAGCTAAATCCCCAGCCCCGTGATTTGATTATTACACATTGTATACATATATTGAATTATCATAATGTAGCCCAGAACGAAGCACAAATATTATGTCTATAAAACATTTGGAAAAAATGAAAAATAAGATTATAATTTTTATTCCAGAAAAGTTGATAGCAATATACAAAATGACTAATAAAGGATATGAATTTCAATTCATTTTTTAAAAGGGAAAATAGCTTCATGGCTAGTATGAGACGGTAAGTACACCTACTATATAAAGAAAGGAAAGGTCTAAAAGACAGTACCAATCATCAGGTAGGCATGTATAACAGCAAGAAATCATCACCTGCTACTAAGCCTTGATGTTAACTAAAGGGGAATACTAGGTTTACATATATTTAAGTATTTCAGTGAATGTTTCAATATTCTTTTGCATTCTATTGTTATCTTTATCTCCTCTAGGTCAACAATTACCATAGTTCAACATTCTAAAGACATTAAAGAAAAATCTTAATGAAAATAATTTCTATATTATAATTACTACCAAGGACTACAAAAACCAAAAGTGAAATACAATGTGTATTCTAAAATATAATGAAAAACCTCATAACTGACAAAATTAAAAAAATATTACAGTAAGTTCAAAATGATATGTAAGAGAATAGAGTATTTTAGCCATAATCTCAGTAATATTAAAAATTCTTAAAAATAACTAATGAACTTAAAAAAGAAATGTGCATGAGTGCAGTTTGGGAAGGCGGCATGGAAAGCATGTTATAAAATCAAGTTGCTCCAAAACACAATGTGATTTTATGAAGTATTATAATAATCAAAATAGTCATAATGAAGGATGTCACCGAAGAACTGAAACTATTTCCATTGCGTTCCTTATCCTCCTCTGCTAATGTCATCCTGCTCCCACCACTTCCTGTTTTAGCTTCTTTCTTGCTTCAAAACTAGAAAGAGTGGGGCACTGCAGTCCCAGACTCGGGAGGCTGAGGTGGGCGGGCAGCTTGTGTCTGGGAGTTCCGAGCTGCAGGGTACTGTGCTGACCCCAGGCCCACACTGAGCATCAGTATGGCGACCTGCCCACAGTAAGGGGGTCACAGGTTGGCTAATGAGGAGTGAACTGGCCCAGGTCAGACCAGTAGATAAAACTCCTTTGCTGATCAAAACTATGCATAAACTAACATGCATTTTTTTGAATTTTAAGCAGGGAGGATTACTGAGATTTTGCAAGTCATTTGGTAGTCATTAATATTGTCACAAAAAAAATGAAAAGAACAATTTCTAAAAACTGAACTACCATTACTTTAAACACAATATTACCATACTACTTAATATCACTAAGGTAGTTACACCTGTTAGCTAGTAAACAGTGAATAATTCCTACAGAAGAAGTTAACATAATAGTGTACCAGCATATTTCCCAAGAGTCGTATAGTTTTCTGTTCAAAATGAAGTGCCACTAAGATACTGCAGATTTAGACACTGCATAGCAGAAGCTGAGAGGTCTTAGAATAAGAACCATAAAGAAGAGATTTTATCATTGTTGCTGTGAAAATTTTTATGAGGTACACTGTACAATAGCTATACTAATAGCATTGAGTTCATGCATACACCGTATGTAGACAATTTGTTTTAGTCAGTCATTCACAGAATAGTTCACTTTATTTTAATAAAAATATACTCTGAGATCAGTATAGCTGGTTTTATGCAGTACAGTGTTGGAAAACAATGGCTGCTGGTGTAACCTGGACAGACCTCCTGTTCTGGTTAACACCTCTTTATAGACAGGATTGAAGCATAGGAACATGGACTAAATTTCCTTAGTATTGTGCAGTAGTTTCCCCTGGTCCATGGGGTAATATTCTAAGATTCCCAGTAGATGCCTGAAACCAAGCAAAGTAGAGTACTACATCCTGATTTCGTTATAAGATGTAAATTATAAATTAGGCACAGTAAGAGAGTAACAACAATCATCAATAATGAGTAAAATTAAGAAGTATAAAAATACTACCATAAAAATTATAAAAGACCCAATGAAACAGGAAATTGAAAAGAACAGACACTTCTCAAAAGAGGTACAAACAGTTATGTCATGAAAACATGCTCAGTATCTTTGGCCATCAGAGAAATTCAAATCAAAGCAACACCAAGATTCAACCTGACTCCAGAAAGAACGGCTATTGTCAAGAACTCAAGAAACAAGACTGGCTAGGTTGTAGGGAGAAAGGAACACTTTATAATATTGGTGAGAATATAAACTATTAAAGCCACCATGGAAACCAGTATGGAGATTCCTCAAAAAACTAAAAATAAAAATTCCATTTGATCTAGCTATAACTTTTCTGGGTATCTCTCTGGAAAAGTTAAAGACAACCTAGTACAGTGATACAAGTACAACCATGTGTATAGTAGCAGAATCAATAGCTACATCACAGAAGGGGCATATATGTACATGAACAGATGAATGGATAAAAAAAGTGATATATTTACACAATGGAGTACTACTCAGGCATAAAGAAGGATGAAGTTGAGCCATGTGTAGGAAAATGGATCCAACTTGAATCCATAATGCTAAGTGAAATAAATCAAACACAGAAGGTTAAATATCACTTGATTTCTCATATGAGAAACTCAAAGCAGAAATAATTTAAAGAGCAAAGTAAAAATAAGACGACTAGAAACAGGAAGATAGACTTTCTTGTGATGGGAAAAGGTTCTTGGCATGCAGGACGAAAGGGGAAAGGGAAGAAAGGGCAAAGATTTGGTAAGCACATGTACCAGTGCCACAGGGTAACTGTACTTGTTATGTAGCCTAAACATATGCTAACAAGAAATTAAAACAAAAGGGTCTGTGAATACGGTCCTCCTCTTGAAATAGTGAAAACAAACATTAACAGGTTAGACGGTGGTTGACTGAGGGCAGCTGAAACCATGGAAAGCAACGTCATAGAAGGCAGGCAGCCACACACATCTTGGCTGTCTCACTGGCGTGAATGGGAAGGCAGACGGTAAGATGCACACGGCTCTCATAGGCCTCCTTCATAAACAATGTGTGTTTCACATTAACGTCAGTGTCACTCGCCTGACTGCGTGTATGTGAGCGTGTGCGTGCAGGGGAGGGAGAGTGAAGGAGCACAAAAATATGAAAGTGGTTAAGTGGATGACAGAGTGGTTAAGAGAAATATTCATTTGGGGCGGGGGTACCAGGAATCAAACTCACAACCTCGCACTTGCCAGGCAGGCACTGTGCCGCTGAGCTACATCCCCAGCAAGAGAGCACAGTCAGATGCTAGACTGCAAACTATTCACATGCTGCACAATCTTAGAGAAGGTGGCTAACCTGGAAAATGGCAATACTGATGTAAAGTTCATATCAAATGAGTGGTTGTTCTGAGCATTAAATGAGTTTAAAAATCGAACTTATTTATCAATATAAAGTTATTAGATTAGTGCTTGGCACATGGAAATTGCTCAAAGGCTTTAAATATTATTACATGTGTTCCCAAGGTACAAAAGTACTTTTAAACATTGGATTAAGTAAATGTATCCAGTGAGGTGAATATGTGCTATGGTCTGTCTCCAAAGTTTTGTGTGCTAGGAGCTTGGTTCCTAATTAACAGTACTGAAATGTGGTGGGACCTCTCAGAGGTGGGCTTCAGTGGGAAGTAATTAGTTCTTGCGGCACACTCTTGGGGGGATTATGGAGTATTTCACTCAAGTGAGCTAGGTCGCGCAAGGCTGGACTGTTATCATGAGAGCAAGCTGGTACAAAGGCAGGCCACGCCACACGCTTGGTCTTTTCTGCATGTCACACAATCTTCAGCACTCTGTCACATGCTCCCATCATCTGGTGCCATCTGCAGCGAAATGTGGCCTTCCCAGCTTGGGCTTTCCGCCCCAGAAGCCAGGAAACAAATAAACTTCACTGTCTCATAAAGTGTTCACAACTCAGGTGTTTGTTATAGCAACACAAAATAGATTAACGTGACAGGATATCAAAGAAATACCACATTCTTAAATCTAGCAGAGACTAATTTAAGATGAATGCCCACATTTATTAATAATTATTGCAGTGCCTGTGCTAAGAGTCTGCCCTCCTAAGAAATACTGCTTTTATGAATCTCTGTCTAGGAGATGATGAGTCTCATCCTTAAGAAGCTAAAAAAATTCATCCTTTAAAATACAGTGGTGCCTCGGTTCACAAACTTTGTTCTTTCCATGGTTCTGGTCAAAAACAGAATTGGACGAGAACACAATCAAATTTTCCCATAAGGTCAACATTGAACCTAACAAGGCCAAGGATGTAGCTCAGCAGCACAGCACCTGCCTGGCAGGTGCAAGGTCCTGAGTTCAATTCCTGGTACCAAAAAAATATATAAACAAACATTGAACCTAACTATCAAATTTATTTTGTTCTCGTCCAATTTGGTTTGCAACAAGCATCAGGGGAAAAATTAAGTTTGTGAATTGAAGTATCTCTGTACTCTCTCCTTTTAAATTCGATTTTAATTTCTCAACATTATTTTTGATCTCTGACTCATGTACTTCAATTATATATTCTTTTGTATAGACCAAACAATAGAAACTGATTAATACAAAGTTCACCTATTTCCCCTTCACCATCAATTAATTCATTCACAAATATTTTTTCACTTACTACAGTGGTCTTGGACATATGGAACTGTTAATGTGTAACTGTTTGATCAATCTTACATACCCACATGTGGTTATCTGTGCAACCATTTTGAAGATAACATTATGTAATATAACAACCACTGTTAGTATCCTATCACCTTGTTTTGAAATTCTGTATCATTTTTATTGTTCTCTATGCTGTTTTGTTTATATATTTGTTATTTTGGTTTTTTTCTTTTCTCTTTAAAATGAAAAACAAAATTTGTAAGTATATACAAGGATAGCTGGGATAGGTGTATTGCTGATGTCTGTGGTTTATTGAAAGGAACAGTCAGTGCTTACAGTATTCTTTTTTCTTGACCAATTTTGCACGCTTGAATCTGGTAATCAGAATGATCTCAAAACAACAATATGCAGTATAAGAACCATTGATGAACTCCTACCATCTTGTATGGTGAAGCTCTGCATCATTTCCAATATATATATATTTTAATTACTTGTTACTGTCTTTGATTGATTAATCTTACATTCTTATGTCTGGTGGACTGAGCAACTTTGCTGAAGACAACAGTATGTAATGTAGAAACCACTGTTAATTCCTATCATTTTGTTTTGATGGCATATATCATTTTTGTGTTGTTTTGATTTTGTCTTCATTGTTGTTTTGTTAGTTTTTTATCTTTAAAATAAAATAACAAAATAGAAAAATGTGTACAGAAGTTTCTCAGAAGGAAAGAAATTAAAAAATTGTGAAAGAGACATCAGTTGGTGGAGCACAATAAAATGGCTGGGGGAGGGAAAAAATCTAGTGAGGAAGTGACCTACAGTTCAATTAGTGACTTTATGTGAGAAGGGCCTTAAATTAAAAACAGTTTTTCAGCACAACAACAAAATATTAAAAGCAGCTAAAGAAAGAAACAAATCACCTGTAAAGCAAAACCCATCAGAATCACAGCAAACTTCTCAACACAAACCCTCAAATCAAGGACAGATTGGAGTGAGGTATTTCAAGCCCTAAAGGAAAACAATTTTCAACCCAGACTGATATATCCCGCACATGAGTTCAATTCCCGGTACCAGAAAAAAAAAAAAAAAAATTGAAGGAGAAATAAGATACTTCCACAACAGAGAACAACTGAAGAAATTTATAACCTCCAAACCAGCTCTACAGAACGCTCTAAAGGACATATTAGAAAGAGATAAGGAAGACCACAAACACATAAACACTAACTGAAAGAAGAGTCCAGGTAGGACAAGCAATTAAACAGAGGAGAAAAACAAAGAAAAACCAGGAAAACAACATGAAAAAGATAAGCCAATAGACATCAGTTATAACCAACACCATAAATGGCCTTAACTCATTAATCAAAAGGAACAAACTGGCAGAATGGATCAAGAAGCAAGATTCAATAATATGCTGCGTTCAACAAACACATTTAACCCCAAAAGAAATTCATATGCTAAAAGCAAAGGATGGAAAACAATTCTTCACACCATAGGAACCCAGAAAAAAGCAGGGGTAGCTATTCTATTTGCAGACAATGCAAACTATAAACAAAAATTGATCAAAAGAGATAAAGAAGTTCACTACATACTTGTTAAGGGAAAACTCCAAGAAGAGATTACAATCATAAATATTTATGCACCAAATACCAGTTCACTCAACTACATAAAACAAATATTAAGACATAAAAAACCAAATAAGCACTAATTATAGTGGGGGACTGTAATAGCCCACTTTCACAAATAAATACATCAACTAGACAAAAAATCAACAAAGAAATGTTAGAATTAAACTAAGTCTGTGAAGAAATGGACTTGGTAGATGTCTACAGAATGTTCCATCCCAAAACATCAGAATATACATTCTCCTCAGCTGCACAGGGGATAGTCTCCTAAATAGACCACATATTAGCTGACAAAACACGTTTAAGTTAATGTAAAGGAACTGAAACCATCCCATGCATACTACCTGACCATAGCTCAATGAAACTGGAAATCAGTGATAAAGAAAATCACAAAAACTACACAAACACATGGAAATTAAACAACACCCTTCTGAACAACTAATGGGCTAGAGAGGAAATTAAAGACAAAGTTAGACAGTATATACAATTAAGCAATAATGCCGATACAACCTACCGAAACTTATGGGATGCAATGAAAATAGTCCTTTCACTGAGAAAACGAGGGAAATTTATAGAGATGAACTCATACATCAGTAAAACAGAATGAGCTCAAATAAACCTAATCTTGAGCCTCAAACTTCTGGAAAAAGCAGAACAAATCAAACTCAGAGCTCATACGGGGGAGAAAATTATAGAGTAGAAATTAATGCAACAGAGACTAAGAAAACAATACAAAGAATCAATGAATCAAAAAGTTGGTTCTTTGAAAGAATAAATAAAACTGATAAACCTCATCAAAAAAAGAAAGACAAAACACAAATCCAAGCAATGAGGAATGAAAAGGGGGAAATCACAAAGGATCCCACAGAAATCCAGGAGATCATTGATATCTACTATGAGAAGCTATATTCTAACAAGATGGAAAACAAAGAAGAAATGGACAGATTCCTAGACACAACTGAATTGTCAAAACTAACACAAGAAGATATAAAAATTCTAAATAACCCAATATCAGCCAGTGAAATTGAAAATATAATTAAAAATATACCAACAAAGAAAAGCCCAGACTCTGAAGGATTCACTGTTGAATTATACAAGAAATTTAGAGAAGAACTAATGCCACTAATGCTGAAACTCTTTAAAGAAACTGAAAGGGAAGCATTACTTCCAAAATCATTCCTGGAAGCAAGTATTACCCTGATTCCAAAACCAGAGAGGAACACAACCAGAAAGGAAAGGTGCAGGGCAATCTCCCTAATGAACATATATGCAAAAATCCTTAATAAGATACTGGAAAACAATGCAGCAAATCATCAAGAAGATTATACATCATGACCAAGTGGGATTTATCCCAGGAATGCAAGGATGGTGCAACATATGTAAATCAATAAATCTAATACACCGTATTAACAGAACCAAAGAAAAAAAATCATATTATCATCTCAATAGATGCAGAAAAGCATTTGACAAAGTACAACACCGATTCATGAAAAAAACATTAAAAAAAATGGAATAGATGGTCTTTACCTCAATCTTATAAAAGCGATGTATGACAAACCAAGAGCTAACATCATTTTAAATGGTCAAAAACTGAAAGCTTTCACTCTAAAATCAGGATCAAGACAAGGATGTCTATTAGCACCACTCCTATTCAATGCAGGAGGAAACATTAGCTAGAGCAATTAGACAAGAGAAAAAAATAAAAGGAAGAAAGATAGGAAAGGAAGAAGTTAAATTATCATTATTTGTAGATGACATGATACTCTACACAGAAGACGCGAAGAAGTCCACCAAAAAGCCTGCAGATTTAATATCCAAATTCACTAGCACAACAGGACATAAAATCAACACTCAAAAATCAATAGCATTCCTGTACACAAGCAACAAACTCACAGAAACAGAAATTATGGGAAGCACACACTTCAAAATAGCATCTAAAAAATGAAATACTTATGAAAAAATCTAACAATGGATGTAATGTATCTGTATAGTGAAAATTACAATACCCTAAAAAAGGAGACTGAAGAGGACATCAGAAAATGGAAAGATAAACTACAACTCAAAGAGTGGGAAAAAATTATAGGCAGTTGTCCCTCAAAGGACTTATATGTAGAACATATAAAGAACTGAAAAAAATCAGAACCCCCCCAAATTCAAAGATCCAATCTAAAAATGGGCATCTGAGATGAATACATCTCAGATGAAGAAATACTAAAGCTAATAAGTATTTGAAAAAAAGTTCAAATCATTGATCATTTAAGAGATGAAAAGTAAAACAGTGAGATTACATCTCACCCCAGAAAGAATGGTTGTCATCAAGAAATCAACCAATAACCAATGGTGGAGGGGCTGTAGGGAAAAACGAACCCTTCTCCACTGTTGGTGGGAGTGTAGACTGGTGCAGCCATTGTGGAAATCAGTGTGGAGATTCCTTTAAAAAGTAGGATTGGAGGTCCCATTAGACCCAGCTATTTCCCTTCTGGGTGTCTTCCCAGAAGAATTAAAAACATCATATGTGCACCCATGTTTATAGTAGCACAATTTGTAGTAGCTAAATCTTGGAAATGGCCCAAATGCCCATCAACTGAGGAATGGATAAAAAGGACGTGGATTTTTAGTCTAATGAAGTACTACTCAGCCATAAAGAAGGATAAACTGAAGACTTTTATAGGTAAATGGACACAACTTGAGACCATACTTATAAGTGAAAGAAATCAGACCCATATGTATAAACACTGTATTGCCTCACTAGTATGTGAAAATGAATGAGTAAATAAGATCCAAAATGTACAATAGATATTGTGAATTGGGAAGAACCTGTTCAAGAGAAAAGACAAACTATGAAAGGGGAAATGGGAAAGGAAGAAAAGGAAAAAGAAAAAAGATACACACACACACATACACACATATATACACAAGACAGTTAAGATAGTTATACAGCTAGTTTCTCTTAGTTCACTGAAAACAAAGGTTTGTGCTAATACTGTTTGAATGAGGTATCATGCCTATATCTGACACCCTCAATAACTACTACAAAGACAACAATGCACAATGTTATTAATTACTGTAACTCTCCTCCTAACCTGTTTTGAAACTGTTTTATTTTTATTTTTTTCTCTTTAATATAAAAAAAATAAAGAAACAAACAAAATAGTCAAATTGTTTCCAACTTTAAAAAAAAGCACCAACATATCTCATGGATAAGACCCAAGACTATACACATATCTATTTTTATATCTATATATTAATATATCAACAATTTTATGGTACATTATTATACACAAATTCAACAAAATAAAAAAAAATAACTGAAAAGGCAGAAGCATACAGTATACAGAAAATTAGTTGGAAAATATATACCTAATGATAATTTTAACTTTACTATTAAATTTAGTTCTTAGATTTCTGCCCACCCTCAAAAGGACATATGAATGTGGGGTAGGTTTTTACCATACAATGTAGCTTCTTTTTCTTTCTGGTGGAGGGGGGTGTGAGTTTGAGAATGGGAGTTAGCAGATTTCCTGGCATTAATTCTAAGAACTTCACCATGGGGATCCTTAAGAAAACAAACTCTAGTAACATCATAGTTAAGTATGCAAACAGGCGCCATCCAAAAGAAGCAATAAGAAAAGTTTTCTACCATAATTCAGAGACTACCAGTTCTAAAGACAGGGTGATCACCTGGCTTATGCAGGGAAACCTAGCTTACATACTTTATCCTCATTTAAATATTAATAGTGCCCCATTCTATTCTCAGAGGAATCCAAGATTGGATGATAGATCATGTGGTCATCTCTATTTAGTGGGAATTTAGTCTGGATGTGAAACCTAATAGCAACCTTATTTTATAGGCTGAAGGCCTTTATAAAGAATTCATCAAACTTCAAGAACTGGACGACAACAATCTAAATTAAAAGAAATGATAAAATATTCAAAACCAATGTAAAATACCATGAACTCACACTTAGAATTGAAAGCAGTTCTTCAGTACTGCATTCAGGTTTCAAACGGTCCTTGAACATTTTAACTGTTTGGTGCTTCAAGTAGTAATAGGAAGCAATTCGGCCATATGTCAGGGGCTCAATGTTCCGATTATCCTATTTCAAAAGAACGATAAAATGACATAAGTCAGAAAGTACAAGGCAGTCACATATCTTCATATAATTATAACTCATACTGCAGGTTGCTACTGCAATCATTTTGTTACAGGTCTTCTATCACTAGAAGAAAAGATCCGATTTTAAAAAGCCGGACAATTAGAATATACATGACAAAGTTTTACCTCTCCAATTTCAATACAGTAGGAAAGTTCCAATTCAACCAGGGACTTCTCAATCAGATGGGACAGAAACTTGTTCACAGAATCATGGCTCACATCACCCAAACTGTAGTAACTAGAAAACAAGTAAGGTTATTAGTTGCTTCCAGATATGTTCCACTAAAATTATCACTTCAGTTTTCCGTCTTTTCAGAATTTCAAAACTGCTGAATTACATTTATAACATATCAAAGAAATAAAGCACTGCAGTTACCACTCCTGTTTTACAGATTAAAAGCCCTATGCTAAGTTTTGCTGACACCAATGAAATGCTAATACCTTGAAAATATAGAAGAAAAGCAATTAAAATTATTCATCACATTAAAACTAAGTTTCTCATGTTAAAAGAAATTCAGTATTATTTGTTATCAGTTTATTATTCAGTTTATCCAGTTATTCAGTTTATCCATCTACCACAAATTAAAATTATGCACTGACTGTATAAATGTCAAGAGTGTGTATAAATATATGTATATATAAACGCAAATGTAATTGCTTGTTATTATGAAACATCACATTAACTTTGTAAGAATCAAAGAACTATTTCTTTAGGTGGATAAATGAGTTCTTTCAGGAAATTTAGTCAATTATTATTCTCCCACTACTTAAAAAGTAAGAGTCATTCTACTGACTTGAAAAGACATCAACATGCAAGATCTGAAGCATTCTTACTAAGTTTCAATGTACAAAAAAATACATAGGTTCAGCTCTGTATGTTACCCAAGTAAAAAGCCCAAGGACAAGCAATACACCCGCATGCTCTTTGCCAATTCCCACGATCACTTACATCACTTACAGTCTATGCCTGGGAAGAGATCCAAAGGGCCAGGTACTGTACTCACAGCCGTGACAGTTTTCTTATTTCTACTGAGTAAGCCCTGCACCCTGTTCAGCCCAGAGGATTTACATATCCTACATCTCCTCATTCCTCTTCCAAATCAATAAAGAACAGGAGTGGAAAGTGGTCTTAGAACGGCAGAACAGCTTCTCATCACTAACAGCCCACTACAGCATTTTTACATCTCTACAGAACTAGAAAGGGGATATTTACAGCTGGGGAAGAGGGTGGAAGAGGCTGATAAGAAACCACAACCTGACTGCTTGGGGATTTTCTCTTTTCTTTGAAGGGAAAGAGTTTGAGACAGTATATGATTAAAAAAATTTAAAAATACGAGAAGTCAGACTTAAATTATGTGAGGATGTATTTTCATTAGGAAGACATTAATTAAAAATGGCTAAGTATATCCAGAGATTAGGGTCTCCAATAAATAGTGATTAATAAGGTAACAGAATTTATTTGGAAAAATAACTTCATAAAAAAGGATCAGTTACGTTTAGTCTATGGAAAGATTACTGCTTTTCCTGAAATATTTTTATGAAATGCAATAAAGTAAATTTTTCAATTAAGAGATAAATATCAAGTGCTATCACTAACTGAAATATTCAAATTTATGTCCAACTAAGACTATATGAAATTGCAAGTCCGCCATTAAAAACCATCAGAAAATATTTCCTTTACCCTAGATGATTAAGGTAGAGTATTTAGTTAGAATATGCTTTCTGCTGTAGAGATTAAAGAAAAAAAATTTTGGACATCCAAAGCCCCATAAAAAAGAAGGAGCCTCAAACCCATCCCAGATTATTAAAAATATTTTTCCTCTTTCATTTTTCCAATAATGAAATTCCTTAGTCAAACTTTGTATAAAATATGTATTTATTTGGTATTGACATTCTTTTGATTTGCTATGTATAATTTTCAGTACTATTTGCAACTGTCTCAACTAACACACAGTTAATAAGGTCCTTCCCAAATTGAAAACATTACAAACATGTGTCCAAGACAATGTACAAGCAGTAGCACAGAGTAAGAATTAAAAAATTCTTCATGTAATAAAAATCATAGTACATATGACCATGAAATAAAAAATTAACATTCTACATTTATCTACAAATTAGTTTTTAGAAAAAAACCTCATGAATGTTGCCGATTAGTATAAGACATTATCAAAAAAAGAAACAAGCTGTAATATATACATGTACCCACTCCCCAAGATGCCTGTAAACTGCATGCACTGCAAACCTGTACTAATATAATTTTTAAAAAGTTATAAAAAGACATTACAGCATGCCAACTTTGTCATTTCTTGCTTTAATAAATAAGTTTGGTACACTTGCAAATAATAATTCCTTCAAAAATTGATTCTTAAAAATATCTTATTTAGTTTTGTTCACTGTATTTTACTTTATTCACCATTTTTACTAAATGTATTTTAATGGACTAATATATTCCTTTCAATTTTTTTTTTGTTTTTTTTGTTTAAGTCCCCTGGGACTCTTCTAAACATTAATTTGTGGCTTTTGTCCAGATGAAGCAGAATCTGTGCAAACATTTCTTAAACATTTGAATTAAGTTGCCACAAAGAAGAGAAAAAGCTCATTAAAATTAACTTAGACTACAACAAATTATCTGATGTGTTCACTAAAATGTTACTTATAATGTAATCTGCTAAAAATCAATACATTTCTTTGAGCAGAATAACAACAGCAACAACAAAAACCGTCATGGATAATCATTCTTAATTTTTCTCCCTAAATTTGTGCAGCAACATTCCTGATTTATAGAAAAAAAATTTAAGTAACTCAGTGTTACTGAGCTTTACCAAATAACATTCTTTGCAAATATGTGCACTAGAGGGTATCATCGCCTAAAACATCCTAAAATCCTTATAAAAGTAAGATTTTGTTAAAATTTGCAAGACATTACAAAATAATAAAATTAAATGTAAATGGCATTTTTTTAGGATACATAAAATTTTTAGAGTAAATATATTTCACATTTTCCTGTGATTAAGGATGGAGTTTAGATTTATACAATCTTCATTAGTAGCATAATTTGGCCTTCAAGCCTTTTCAATGAACTTTTCAGTTACTGTGCAATTTGTGACCTGAACAAGTACAAGCATTTGGCTTAAAACATTATTATTAATTTCAATAATCATTTTACTAACTTAAAAAAAGCATGCACCAGCGAAATAAAAAGGTCTGTTTTCATGTTGTACTTTCCACGGTACAAAATATGTAATTTAGTGGTTATTTAAACAGAAATCTTACATAAACTGCTTAATCACAGATAAATGATACAATGTAGTTTCAGGCTCACTGCACTGAATCATCAAGTCATTATCTTTCCTTTGCTATAAACAGATCGCCTACCTTTTTGTCAGCATGCTATTTCATTTATTTCACAGACAAACCCAGTTTCACAATAATTGACTTGTCAGAAGCTCTAATTTATGAGGCTGAGCTCTGTAAGATTTCTCTATATTGGACTCAACCTGCACACAAGCAGGGTTGAATATTTACAATGCTGCTAACAGGTGCTGAGTTGTTTAATGATTCTAATAGCCAGAAGCGTACTGAGCAAGCCAGCGGGATCACAATTACAGGCTGTTTGAACACAACAATTACTAGTCCCCAGAGAGGTGTGAAAGTCAAAGGCAGTTTGATACGGACAGCATCTAGCACATGGGCTAGACACGCTAACTTCTATTAGCAGTCCACTGGGAAAGAGTCATGACAAATCTCTCCCTCCCGTAAAAATTTATAAAGTTCATAAAATTTGAACAATCAAAAAACTAAAACAACTTCTAAAAAAATTATCTTTTACAAAACCTTGACAAAGGATAAACAAGAATAGTACTTATGAAACCTCAAGCTATCGTTTCTCAACCCTAATACAGATGGAACTTCACCAGTTGGGAATGAAAGACATTTTATAGTAATGTAAAATATAGATAAAATTACAACAGTGTGAATTTAATGTGAATAGTGGCAGTCATTTCCTGTTTGGTTTATGTAAACCCGGCTGGATAGCTTGTTGAGAAATTTTTCATCAGTATTGAAATGCTGCTGCTGTAACTGTCAGTCCTGGGAAGTCATCTGTTACAGCACCGTGCTTTTTATGTTCAGATTATGCAGCAGTAATCATGACACAAATAATGAAAGCGGCTGCAGGACAGCTGAAACTGCCGCAACATTTTCACCCGAGAAATATTCGAAAGTTTTCTCAGGGGGGAAACGGAGTAAAACGGAAAATACTAATTGAATCCAGAACTCAACTCGGAATATATCACAGTTTATGAGAGCACCAGCATGTGTTTACACGCATACAACTGAACAAGCAAATGTATATGTGTATACATATATGTTCATACATAATCATATATATATCCTTATATGCATGGCTATGTCTTCATATGTATGCAACATAAACACACACAGAGAATATAAACAGACACATAGTTAGCAACCTAAGAACAATGGGTGACATCTATCAGCATTAGTTCTGCTGCTGGTGTAGCGCGATAGAGCCGTATAACAGTATGGTTAGCTGAAGGTGGCTAGAGAATTTTGCATGTATTTACATGTAACTATATTCTGACTGTAGTCTTTCTTTTCTGTAGTTAAATATCTGTGTCAAATACATCTTTGTTACACAGACATCAAAGCTTGGATATGTTCCCCTCATATCCTAGAGATGTTAAACCTCAGTTTACAGTACTAGGTGTTAGGAAATACTATGAAAATGTAAAATTACATATTGTATAAACTCTTCATTTGAGACAATGATTTTGGATTTCCTAAAACTTTTACTAGATTTGAAAATAAGCAGGAAAAATTTCCTACTTCCTTTAACTCTTGCATCTTTGTTTGCTTCTGGTTTGGGGGAAAGGTGATTTGAACACAGCAATAACAACAAAAATATAATTAAGAGCCAGTTACTAGGATATAAAGAAAAAGGAACATATGTGCACATCTGGGGAAAATGTAAGTTAGTATAGCCTTCCTGAAAAACAGTATAGATGTTCCTCACAAAACTAAAAACAGAATGAAACTGAAACTGAAACATAAATCCAATGCCCACCGACTGATGAATGGGTAAAAAAATGGTACATATATGCATACTGGAATATGACTCAGCCTTAATAAAGAATCTGCATTTGCAACAACATGGGTGAACATACAGGATATTATGCTAAGAGAAATCAGCCAGACACTGAGAGGTAAATACTGCTTGATCTCACTTACTTGGGGAATCTAAAATAATTGAACTTACAGAATTTGAGGACAGGATGTTGCTTACCAAGCAAGCAGGTAAACAGGGAAAGGGGAAATATTGGTCAAACAGAAGTTTCAGTTAGACAGGAAGAGTAAGTTCTGGTGATCTACTGCCCAGCAAAGGGACTATGGTGTATAATAATGTATCATATATCTTTAAATTACTAAAGAAAATAAATTTTAAAGTTATCAACAAAATAAACATTGACAGAGGTAGACATGCTAATCAGACTGCTATGTTTATTTCATAATGTATATATATGTAGTAAAAGTCTCACATATACTCACATGAATACAGACAATTATTACTTATCAGTTAATGTAAAATATTTAAATTAATTTAGGAAAAATGTTTCACTTTTATCTAGATGTAAACATTTTCAGCACAGCAATGAAAACAGAAGCGGACAGGGAGTGTGCACGTTTGCATTCTGGATGTGAAAACTAGCCCAAAGACAGAGAATGTGATGGAATCCCACTGCTGCCTCTGCTGCTCCCAAGACGTGCTATTGCGAGCAAGTTGCTTAATCTCTCATTTTAGTTCCTTCATTTATAAAAGGAAATCACAACAGAACTAAATGTTTTTGAAACATCATCTCAAAGTAAATATAATTTTTTCCTACTTTTTAAATTCTGATTTTTATGTTTATAAATTTATATCCTGTATTTATTTAAGTTTTGCTATTATTCTCCATCTAGTTCTCTTTTTTTTGTCTTTTTGAGACAAGGTCTTGCTATGCAGTTCAGGCTGGCCTTGAGCTCCCTTTGTAACCCAAGCTGGTCTGAAACTTGCAATGATCCTCCTACCTCAGCCTCCCGAGAGCTGGGATTACAGGCGTGTGCCACCACGCCCGGCTCTATTCTCCATCTATTTCTTGAAATGAGTATTTAATTATTTTACTTTTGAGCACTCACTTTTTAGAAGTTCTATAAAGATATAAATTTCCCTTGGATTGTGTGTTGGTTTGACTTTCTTGGTTTTATTTGCAATGTAATACCAATACACTATATGTTCCATAGGAACTTTCATTTGGATATCATCCTCCACTAGAGTAAAAGTTTTAAAACCTTAGACAGATTTTGTTTGCCATTCTTTTTATTGTTTATTTTCGGTTTTATAGGGTGAGTACAACTAATCTGAAAATCAGTATCTGTCTGATCCAAAATCTGAAATTTTTTCAACAATTTAATGTTACAAAAGGAAAATTTCAGACTTGACCGCATGTGACATAAAATTTTCATCAGTCTATGCATATGAGGTGTATGTGAAGGAAAATGAATTTGTGTTCAGAGTTGGATCCCATTCCTAAGCTATGTGTATGCAAATATTCCAAACTTTAAAAAAGAACACACATAATTCATGGGTATTGTTCAAATCCTTTATAATATATTGATCTTGACATACTAATTTTTTGAGATGTGTTAAAAGTCTCGCAATGTAACTAATTTAGCTGGATTATAATTTTAATTAGACTCTTCATTCTTTTTAATTTTTATTTCATTTTTCTTGATGGTCATTCTGCAGCTATTGCTTTTTGTTATTACTCTCCTTCACATGCTTTATTTTCAACTTCTCTGTATGTACAAGGTTGCACGTGACTTGTCCTACCACCAGCGGTCTATATTCCTAATCTCGTCTCCTGTTATTCCCTCCCCTTTACCCACACCTCTGCTTTACTCCTTGAATACACTAGCCCTGTCTGCCTTAGAAATTCTGCTCTCTTGGACTGAAATGCTGGTCTCTAGATATTCATGTGTTCAGCCTTCTCACCTTTGTCAAGTCTTGCTCAAATGTTGGCCCCTCTCAATGGGAACCTCCTGTAATCCTCACCTCTCTCACTCCATCTCTCCTGCCTCTCCCAATCTTTCTTACTCTGTTCATTTTTTAAAAGCACTCATTCTCGTCTAATTTCTTTTAAATGTATGATCACTGCTGAGAAAATGTGAGTGCCCTAAGAACAAAAATTTTTGTTCAGTTTTTAGAAGATCTTCAAACCGGTTAGAACAGTGCCTGGAACATAGTAGATAACAAATGTTTATCCAATTAAGAACTATAAGTTTGATTTTAAGTGCTTTATCTCACCACTTTATTAAAGAGATTTCATGATTTTTGAGGCTTGAGGTCATTAATTATATTGCTACCTCCCAACAGGACCTAAATGGTTGCTAATCATAGCTTTTTTAAACTGCCCATTTTTTTCTCTATGTATTCTGGACTGATTGACGCACATGGCTATAGCTAGGGCACAGGCTTGTACTTCAGAATAATCATAGTTTAGTTTTAACTTAGGTATTTAAAAACATGCAGAGATGGTTATTAGCACACATGAAGCAGATGGTCAACAGTGGATGAGCTTTCACCTTGCTGCACTTACTAGTCTGTGACTAGATTTTTAAGACTGTGGGGGTTTGGCTGGCATAAGGGCTCAGGAGGATACTGCAGACAGAAAGAAGAGCGGCAGCCGAAGGACAAAAGTGAGAAAAGCCTCTCATCCAGTAGCACTGAGAATTAAAGTCTCCTCTGATCTATTCCAGCCCCTTTGCTAGTGGTGGTGGAAGAGGAGGACTAATCCGCCTTGGAGCAGCAAGAGGGCTGGGGAAAACAGCTGCTGCAGGTAGTAAGAGGTCTAGCACAACTCACTAAGATAATGCATCCTCTGACCCCAGTTCCAAATTTCCTCTTAGGCAAACCTGGCCCTCAGATAATGTAGGCAGAGGAATACTTGTTCATCTATATGGAGTATATGGGCTACAACCATGAGTGACTAAGAGACATTGCAATGCCAATTCTCAAGAAATTCTCTGGATCAGACTTTCACTATAATTTCATCCTTTGTCCACTGTGCTAAGTCTTTTCTAAATTATGGTTTGACTTCTAATTACTACTGTTTCTCCTAGTTGCATGTGGATTTTCTTACCACAATACTATTAAATAGATGGCAGCTTGTAACCAGAGCAACAGGGACCAATGGCCCCTCTCTGTTGGACCCCTTTTTGACCAGCGACTCCAACTCTCCTCTCGGCTCATCTAACTTCCATGATTGAAAAAGCAAATGTAAACCCTGGGCAGTTTCTAACCATTATCTGAATTATAAGAAAATGACTCCTTATCGAGCTTCCATGTCCTGTATAATTCATTCAATTTCTGATCAACACTTTGACAATTTACAAATTAAGCTACATGGCGGATGGACTGAAAGCTGATTAAACAGCTAGAGAACTATGGAAGCAAAGGAGAGAGAAAATTAAAAAGCAAATTTGGAGCTTAAAATCAAGCTAAGTAAATGCAGAGAGGTAGTATTAACAAAGTGAGAAAGTTAGAATTTGATGGCTTAACGATTTACTCAGTTTTATACATGGTGAATGTGAAAGATGGTGGGAATTCCATGTGGCAGAATTCAAAAGGTAAGTGGAGAATTTAAACTGTAACTTGATGGACAGCGGACTGCAGTACCATGTTTTGAGGTCTCCCACGTACCATACAAGCGCTGTTGTAAATACAGAAGAGGCCTTTTGAGAAGAATGCCTCAGTATTATTCACTGAGAAAAGCAGTGCCACTTCTATAATATTCTTTCCAAAAGGGCTAATTTGATCTTAGTAATCAGGAAATTTCAGCCAAATCTAAATAAAGGACATTTTTATAAATGACCAGTATTCAACACAGCCAAGACTATGATAGATAAACAAAGATGAGGAAATGTCACAGACCAGAGTGAACTAAAGAGACAAAAGTATTAAATGCAATGCAGGATAATAAATTGGATCCAGGACAAAAAAGGAACATTACCAAGACAGTAAGTGAAACCAGAATCATAATTAATAGTATTTTATAAACATAACTTTCCTGATTATGATAACTGTACTATGGTTACATAAGATTAACGAGGAGAAGCTCAGGAAAAGAAAAATAGTATCTCTGTGTTAGTTTTGCCATTTTTTCTCATATTAAAAAAATCAGAAAAGGGAATAAACAAAGGGCAGTGTTTCTGTGGATTCACAAATTTTAATTTGCTAAAGAATTCACTGGTTTCAGAGAAGTATACTCATGTGCTAATCAGACAAGCGGGCCAAAATGGCTGTTATTAGTCTCTAAAATGGACCCTTTAGGATGGTACAGAACAGTAGACCAATGGACATGGAGCAGTGCACCAGTGCACTGATTGCTATGAGGTTCTTTATAATTAATATCCAAATGGAGTGGCTTTAATTCATTTATTTTATTCTCAGTGTGACCCACTGAGGGGGTGGAGTACTACTTTTTCCAGAGCAAGCAAGCAAAGCTCAGCAAAGAGAAGTGATTCAAATTCACACAGGTGATAAAGGGTGGGGCTGAAATGAGAACATGTGGTGATTTCCAGCCCTGGCTTTATGAGATACAAGTCAAGTTACTATAACTACACAGCTTCAGCTCTTCAACATCAAACAAGACGGCTGGATTAGAATGCAAGTGAAGTCTATTTCACAGTTTGAATCCTAGTTTATTTACTGTGGCAAGTCTATAGCTCTAGATGGCTGTCTCATTAATTTTACAGCTATGTTCACAAATGATATTTTGTACCTGATCCAGATGCCCCATAACTTGAAGAAATTCTGAGTAAAAGGTCACCATGTTATCAAACTATTATCTAAGAAAGGGAAATGCTGGCTGAAATTTCTGAAGGTACCAACAAGTAAGATTTAGCACTGACATTTTTATCATTGATTTCTCTATGCCACGGTTTAGTATTTTCTCTTACATGAGTAACGGTCTTGAAATCACCCCTATTTTTCTCCCTCTGAATCTTTTAAGGGCCTAATTATGTGTCCTCTGTTATTAGCTAACTCCACAACTAGTCTAAATTGTCTCCCCATTGCAGCTGATTCCCTATAATAGTACTTAGTTACTAAAACAAAGCAACACTTAACTAACTTGGTGACATTAAACCATGTTTAAAAACTTAGTGGCTCATTCCATTCAGATTCCAGAAGGACAAGACGCAAACTCCTCAGCATGGCACACAGGCCATAAGCCTAGGATCAAATTAGCCCTTTTGGAAAGAATATTACCCTAGTGCTTGGCCTACTTGGTGGTCATGACAATCTCATCTCAAGGAATGGCTACCTCAAGCCCCTCAATCCTTTTGTTCTTTTCCTGTTTTCTAAAGACTGAAGATTCTTTCAAACCCTGAAAGTTTCTGCTTATATGTATTTTTTTTTGCCTGAATGCTTTCCACCTTTCCTACGCCTGTTCCTCTGTCGACATTTGGATGAAGTATCATCTCTCCTGTGAAGCTGTCATTGTCATGGACTTAAATAGAGTTCTCTGCTGGAGCACTTATTTACATGAAAACAACTCACTTGTGTTTTTCCCACATTAAAAGATCAGCACTTGAAGACAAAGAATGATATATGTACTCATCCTCATACAGTATCTAAGTTTAGCAGAACATCTGACAAACAGTAGGTGCTAAATGAAGATATACTGCGAAGAGTAAAAGATAATCTACCATACCCCAATTTTATTTTCTCTTGCAAGGATCTTATTAAACCTCACAAAAGCATCATAAATTCTTCCCCCATAACTTCACAAGACTCACTCCTCTCTGAATCGCACCTAAGTCATTCACTGCTTTGTGGTTTAGCAGGTTTCTGATTGCAGGTATTTTCTCCCAACTACACAGTAAACTCTTCTGGCTATCTGAAGGTAATTAAAAAACAACCAAAGGCATATGACTGATTATTTTGTAATATAATACACTATGATCATATCAGAGATAATATCTGCTTTTCTTGGCAATTCATAAACCTAGAGTTTCTAGTGTTCTGATCTTTGTGTATGCACTTAAATAGGGAGTTTATTACTTTGAAACATATCTTCTTTAGAAAAACAAAGATAAATAACCATTTTTCAAAGAATCCTGCACTTACCTGGGGTTCATGATAAGACGTCGGAAAAAGTAAGTCCAGGTTATATAATCCATTGCATCTTGCTTAGATGTTATTGTACCACCAGCGATCTCTGCATTTAAGTGGTCAGAAAGCACTCCTAATAAACTACAAAGTGAATAAGACATGGGAAGCAAACATTAAGTAAAACATGCTTAAATTTATCTTGCATAGTCAAGATTTAGATTTTATGTTCTAAGATACTGTAATGGTTGGGATCCAAAACGTCCCCTAAAAGGCTCATGGTGTTGAAGGCGTAGTTGTCACCTGGCAGGTTTCTGAGAAATGATGGAACAAGCTGATGACGAACTGAAACCTCTGAAACTGTGAGCCAGAGTAAATCTCTCTGTAAAGCTGTTCTCCTCAGGCATTTTCTCACAGTAATGAAAAGCTAACATAGATGGAAAAATATTGTGCAAAAGGAAAGACAAACTGCAATGGGGGAAAGGGAAAGGAAGAAAGGGGAAAAGAAAAAAAATATATGTATACACAAGATAGTTAAGATAGTTTCACAGCTGGCTTCTCTTAGTTCTTTGTAAAGAATGTTTTATGCTAATATTGTTTAGACAAGATATCATGCCTGTATCTTGTACTCTGATTAACTAGTAGGAAGACAATATGTAATGTATCAACTACTGTAACTGTCCTAACCTGTTTCAAAATTTGGTTTCATTGTTTATCTTTTTCTCTTAAAAAAACAAAGCAAAACAAACTGGGTGTGTGTGTGCACACCTGGAATCCTACTACTTGGGAGGCTGAAGCAGAAGAACTGCAGTGAGTTCAAGGCCAGCCTGAAGTGCAAAAAACCAAGACTTTGTCTGAAAGAAAAGAATACAAAGCAGGTACGTATTATATAATTTACATATTTTCTATGAATAATTCATTTTAAATAATTTCGTGGGAATTTTGTTTCAGTGTCCTTTTATCATGAGGTTATAAACAGTATTACAAACTTACACTTACTAAATTTAATGTATGTATCAATTTATGCATAAAATGTTGCTTTCTTTAAAGAAAAGTACATTTTCATCTGAACATGAATAAAAAATAGGCCTGTCAGAAAGTATCTCATAAAAATACTATAATAACAATATTTCTCAAAATAAATTACATAGTGATAATTTCTCAGAATAAATTACATAGTGATAGAAAGTAACTACTACTATGTTATGCTATGGGTACTTAATAGATGATACTGCTATCAATAATTTTAGGAAAGTCAGTTGCTAGATGGAAAATAAACATAGATGGGAATGAAGATAACTTTCAGAAGAAATAAACGGTCAAGAGACATATACTCCCTATTATCCAAATTAAAAATAATCAAAATTGTTTATACTTAGGATAAAAAGCTTTGTGAAAATTTACAGTATATTTCAGAAATGTATGTTTTCAATGCAATCAGAATACAGTAAAGGAGATACAGTGCAAAGAGAAAACTATGATAAAAGGTAGCAAGCAGCAAGCATTTTAAGTGAAATAAATCTTAAGTGAATAAACCTGAGGAAGAAAGGTTATTTTCAGCAGAGAAAATGAGGGAAGATGTTTTACTGGCACTACAAAGAGGTCTGGGTTAATCTGGAAATAAGCCAGCAATGTAAATTATTATTTACGCTATCCCCCCATATTAAGTATTTATTTACTATACTATAAAGAAGCTCATCAAAGTAATACTTTGCTAAGTGCTTACTATATAATAAATGCTGTTTAAGCAGTATTTATTTGTTTTTTTTTTTTTTTTTTTGGTTTTTCTCCGGTACCGGGAACCGAACTCACGACCTTGCGCTTGCCAGGCAGGCGCTTTTGCCGCTGAGCTAAATCTCCAGCCCCAAGCAGTATTTATTTGGACACTGAGAAACACCATAAGATAAGTGGCAGTGCTGGACCTTCCATTTTATAGATTGGTGCACTGAGGCACCATACTGAGGAGTTAAATAACTTGCTCAATATCAAGCACATAAAACGCAGAGTTTACATGTCATCCAGCTCATCTGGCTCCAGTGCCAATGTGACTGAACACTGTACTCTATTGCTTGTTTTAAAACATTATTTTTTAAAATTAGAAATTATAATGGAATGTTGACTTATAGAAATAATTTCACTTCATATTAAATAATTCTTTCATGCTACTAAGTTTTACTGATTTTTATCTAGTAAAATATAACCAGAATACCAACAACTTGCTACAAAAGTAAACTAACTTATATTAACTTAAAATTTACCTGGATTCCACTGGGAAAGGTTCATAAAGAAATTTTTTGTAAAAGTCTTTTTTTATATCATGAACCAGAATGACAGCTTTGCCTTGGTCATCAAACTGAGGCCTCCCAGCCCGTCCCATCATCTGAAGCACATCTATAAACAGAGAGCAGAGGTAGTCTGTAATTCTGTGGTACACGGCACAGAATATAATTGTGGTTCTGGACCTGCTTCCACCACAGAGTCACAAAGGGAACGGCATTTCAAGAGCACATATGCTCTCTGTGTTTACTACACTCGAGTACCATGAATTATTATGATTTACTCAGAAAATTTATAAGTAACTAAGCAAGTCATTATGATGCAAAATTGAGTACCCAAAAGAATATCTCACATTATTCATAAAGGAACAATAAAAAGTTCCTTCAGTTAAATAATTAAAAATGCTGTTTAGTAGGTGTTACCATTTTAATTAAATAAAAAGTAAAATATATACAGGAAAATTTCTTCGGCAGAGTTATTTAATTATCATCTTCCATGAACAGTGCGTCTATGCAGGCCTTGTTTCTCCTATCCAGGGGGTAAAATCTCTTTACTGTATAATGAAGGAATCTCTGAGGAAAATAATGACTTAAAAATGGTTAAGCTTTTATATGTACTCACTGAGTAGGAATATACACTGAATATATTTCCTCCTGAGCATAGTGAGAATGCTTTTATTGATACTTAAAATATCTTCATACAATGCTCACATATTAGCGACAAGTACTCACATAGTAGCGACAAGTACTTAGACGCTGGAGTTCCACAGAAGTACAATTTATATTAAATCACATTTGAAACGAAACACTGTCATGCTCAATCAAAATTTAATGTCACTAACAGTTACTACTAATAGACAATAGCTACTATAGTTGTCATTAATAGCTATTCGTACCTTATTTTATAAATCTGAAACCATCATTTATGTTTTTCATATTTATTAGCAAATAGGGTAAGTTGAAGTAAATAAAACAGTTCAATACTTTGTATAATATTTGCACTGAAAAAAATCCAGTTTTCTCACTGCGTGTTTAAATGTGACCAATTCTCAAAAAGTTAATTCACACAAATTTAAATTATTAAGGCTAAAACAGAGCTCAGTGTACCTCTGCAAATTTAAAAAATTACCTGTAATGGGAAAATCCACATAACGTCTTGTTTTTCCATCATAATATTCTGTTCCCTTAATAATTACTAAGTGAGCTGGAAAGTTCACACCCCAGGCTAATGTGCTTGTAGCAATAAGAACCTATAAAGTTAAAAAAAAAAAATCATATCTTTAATCTATGTACAATATAAGTTGCGTTTAAGTAAGTGTACAAAGAAGTAAGAAGGTACCTGAACTTTACAGTGCACAAAGAGCTCCTCCACGGTTTTTCGGTCCCTCTCATGGAGTCCAGCGTGGTGCATCCCTATTCCAAAAGCAAGTGTCAGCTTCAGATTGGAATCTTTCACTGTTCCAATGATGTTATCCATCTGCAACCAAAAACATAATTACAAGATGTAGGTGTATAAGGGGCTGGGGATTTAGCTCAGTGGCACAGCGCATGCCTGGCAAGCACAAGGTCGTGAGTTCAATTCCTGGTACCGGAAAAAAACCAAAAAAAAAAAAAAAAAAAAAGATGTAGGTGTATTAACTTTGGGATTTTCACATTGATTGCATTTAATTTTTTGCTTTTCACAACATTATATGGACATAATAATACAGCCCTATCTGCAGTTATGAATAAGTCTAAATTAACTGAAAAGAATATCTAAGTGAAAACATACTGTAAAGAAGTTCAAATTTAAATGTTACTCATTTTATTTTTAAGCATCATGGGAAAAATGTGTAAGTGGAATATTTCCCTTATGAGTAAAAACTATTAAAATGGATATAATACTCCCTAAAATGTTTCAGTCTCTTTATTCATCTATTGATATAAAAAGGCAAAAGCCTTTCTAGATTTTTATATTTTTGGCTCAATGTCAAAAATTCAGGAAATACAGACAAAAAATAAAGAAAAAAGAACTAGCCATTATCACACCAGACAGAACTGTTCCAATTCATGGTTTCTTACAGAGCTTGGGGACTTAGCAAGTCAGATAATTTCTCTGAGCTTCCAATTGTTTACTGTAAATCAGAAACAATAACAGTAATCTCATATATACTTACCATCTTCCCTAAAGCCCATAATAGTAAAAGCTATTGGCTTTATATGTAAATTTAGAGATTGGTTAAAGGGTATGCATATATTTTAATGACACATTTACGTAAAAATTGTTTTCCAGGAAACCATACCACTATGAATAGAGTGACCATGTTACTAAATTGTCAAAAACCCTACATTAAAAGATCAAGTCGGTGTATTTTTGCTTAATCCTTTGAGGAATAATGCAGGTGAACACGTTTCGTATTTACTGGCTCTTTTCTTTTGTGAATTATTTCTTCGCTTTGTAAGTGGGTGTGACAGCATTTTTATTTCTTACTGGCTTGTGGTAACTCTCCCCCCCATATATATAAAATGAAGGTATTAATCCTTTGTCTGTACTGTGCTATAAATACCTTTATCCAGTATCTTTATAGTACATTTTATTTATCCTTTTTAAACTTCACGGCTCTAAAGTTTTAAATGTTTCCCTTATGTTCTATTGCTTAGAAATTTTCCCTCAAAAACATGCCATAATATTCACCTACTATTTCTTCAATTTTGTTAGTTTCATTTTTTATAATTTAAATGTACTTATAATTAATTTTTAAACAGAAATTATGGTGAAGACCAAAGTTTTGTTTTCTTAATAATTAATCAATTATTGGCTGACTACACAGTTCCTTACTCCACTTATTATAAATATTAACTTTATTGTATTCAAAATTTTTACAGTTCTAGTTTTTGCATTTGAAAGCAGATTTCCTTTCCAGTCTCAGTTGAACTCACTAAACTGTCACATGTCTATATGTGTTTTTTTGGTACTGGGAATCGAACTCATGACTTTGTGATTGTCAGGCAGGCAGCTGTGCCACTGAGCTATATCCCCGGCCCCAATGGTTTTTGAAAGTAACACTTTATAAATACCCTGTAACCATTCTATCACTGTCATAACGCAACACAAATTTGATGGCAAGAAGGAGCACAAATCTTATTTTCTTACCAAACTGACTCCTCACAAAGAACTAGTCAGCAGATGTGCTCAGTGACAGATCACTACTTGATCCTACAGCAGGGAATGCAGTGAGATACAGCACAGGAAGTTCTACGTGAAGAACTCCATGAGGGAAGTAATGTGGAAATGAAGTGACTTGAAAACAGACAGCATTTAAAAGGATGACATCGGTCAGATATCTTTACAGCTTTATCACCGCACTCCAACAGTACTCAAGAGGGAAGGAAGAACTTGGAAATAAGTACATGCACAATTTTTATATACTGGAGACAGAGGTCTGAAAAACTGATGTGGTCTTCAGCTTTCATTTGTCCTTTTCCTTCTCTTTAGCACCCCTACTATGTACGAGTAAACCTACCAGACATTTACCCCCCCAGCTGTGTATAAAGCAATACACAGATTTAAAAATCTCCAACTAAAGGAAATTTAGCTGGTTGCAACAGTATAGTTTAAAAAAAGGCCAAATTATCTACATAATGAAACACTCTACATGTTTACATTCCTATTGATTTTTCTTTTCAACAATCAAAAAAACTTCCCAGCTTTTAATTTTTTTAATGTGGGGGGGGTTACACTAATAATCCACAAATTAGGGAGATGAAGTTTGGCTTAATACACAATGCTTAGTGTATAAAAAGCACTGCACAGGGAGGAGGGAAAATAGGAAGGAAAGTAGTGAGATTTAAGATGATCAAGATATGCTATATGCAGGTCGTGATTCTCCAAAACAAATGTAACTATTATGTACTGCAGACATACACTAATAGAAAAACACTGCACAGACCAGGTGATACTTTAATTATATTTAATTAATCTAGATAATATGCATAATATAATAATATGTAATATAATATTATATAGATTTGTAAATGTTACTTAACTTTCATTGAGTTAAATATAACATATAAGTTCATTTTATTTCACAATACACTGTGACCACCTGATATTCCTACATTATTTACTTTCTGAACTGTTAAGTAGGAATATGCAAATACAGTAAGCATAAATCTACTTCCCTTAAAGTCAGTACCGGATATGTAAGCTGTCTACAAATGCATACTATAGAGAAAAGTGTTTGTCTCATCTCATAAATTATACGTTAGATATTCTCAAGTGACAGCTTATTACTTTTTTTCCCCTAAACAGCTTGCTACATAAAATATCTTCAATTTAAACTATTGGAAACTAATTTTTTGATGCTCCTGCTTTGAAAATGACTTTCAGTTTCATAACTCAAGTTAAGTACATATATAATTTATGTAATTTATGGTGTCCCATGGCAACGCCAATCATACCTAAAAAAGTAATATACAATTGCTATATTAAAGCAAAAGAATCCTATGTCAAGAGGACTGGTTTTAACAACCTCCCGCCGTCGGCAGCAGGGAAGGTTGGCTGTTTCTCTCCCACCACTCTCCATAAATCCATGCATTAAGAAGAACTACCTGTCTGTTTGAACTGGTGAAAGTTTAAAATCCTTATAAGGACAGCTGCATAAAAACCTTCATTTATAACATGGTTTTTGTGGATGAATTTGAAAGTATTGAAACAAAATGTATACAGTTGTTATCCAATCATTACACAAAATACTACTGACAGTATGCATAATTTTATTAAATCACATATATTTGTTACTATATCTCCTTTTGATCAAACTATAATGCAAGCAAAAATTGTCAGGTAATGAAGGCTTAAAACATGATAACATAATTATTTAGTATTTATGTTCCTGGCATTGTACTAGTCACTTCAAAATGATCATCACATTTAAATTTTTATATAAAGTAATAGAGTTCAAACGTAACAACCAATTAATTTACACAATTCAGTATATGTTTCAAATTAAGTCTCAGTGACTTTGAATGCTACGGTACAGATTTTCTTAGCTGTAATTCAGTAGGAGATTTAAGCTCCAAAAAAAATATTTGGGTTAATACACAAATATTCTGAGAATAGCTGGTACTATTCTAGATAGACAGGAAACATACTGATTTCTTATATCTTTGCCTTAGACTATTAAGTCTTAGTTTTTAGGAAGGGGTGCTATAAAATTAAAAATAATCACAGTAATGAACACACTCGATTTTAATTCCACAATTCATTTGTTTCCGACAAATATTTGTTGTTGTAAGTACCTCCCCCCAAAACAGCCTTTGAAATATGTGTGACTACTTAAAAAAATTATTCAACAGTATACATAAAAGAAAAACAGATCTATGTTCTTCCAAGTAGTGGTCTCTCTCTTTTTTTTAGGGTGGTGGGGGAGGAGGCACATATGTAAACTGTTGAACCATTTACTTTAACTTAATAAAATTTTTTTTATATTTTAAATTTATTATACGAAAAAAGCTTTTGTAAAAAGATAGGATTCCATTTAAGCAGATACATTACTCTGAGCCTGAAATACATTCCAGTCAGAATATAATTCAGTAAGTTGATGACAATGCTGGCTCCAAAAGAAAGGAGGAGACCAGATTGGACAAGAATGAGCTAACAGATTGTGCAGCCCAATTCTGTCCCTTTGAGTGTGATATATTGTTTCAAGATGCTAAAACCCATACTTTCTCAAAGCATATCTGTTGTGCTGGTTTTCCCATTTTCACAGAATCCTCATTATCAGAATTCTGTACTGTTTTTCAAAGCATGTCAGACTCAGACCATATGCCACTGAATAAAGCTTATCAATTGTTTAAAATGCTCAATAAAGGATGCACCATATATAAGAATTGTGGAGGTTACAAAGGCTTTTATCAAATAAAAATAAATATGTCACATCTGGTACAGATGTTAAATAAAGTTACAAACATTTCTTTATGATTATTAAATATTAATGTCTTATAATACAATTCTGTATGATAAACCCTTTGGAGGGAAGGTAAAGACTAACAATGACAGAAACACTTTAGAACACTCTAGTGATTTACTAATAGGAAAGAACAGAAAAGATACAGTTAGTTTAATATAAATATAATAAATTGGGCTGGGGATGTAGCTCAGTAATAAACCACTTGCCTAGCATGTGTGAGGCTCTGAGTTTAACCCACAACAACACTTAAAAAAAATACACGTACATAGTAAATGTAAAATAAGTATACAAGATATAAATTAAATATATAACTAGAACCTATACAACAGATAAATCTTTGCTATGTATTCCAAATAAACACAATACCATTTTTAATGTTCGCATTTTATTTTTTTTTAATGTTTGCATTTTAGTTTGGCTATTTTTTTAAATGGCAATATTAAAAGTGGGGTACAGGATAAGATATTACAGAGTTTTTTCTTATGCTTCTAAGTTAATTCAGTATGCAGTTAGTAGAAAATCCCAGAGTAAACATTTTGTATTTATTTTTGAATACAACTTTTACACACATTTCCATCTGGGGAGTGTTCAGATTCCAAAACATGCTTGTATGGATTTCCACATAGTGAAAGATTTTAAAATGTAGATAAAACTGATTTTAAAAGGAGTAGTATGATTTTCTAAAGTAGCATAATTGTAAATACTTTATTAACATGAATTTGTGAAAGATCACAAGTAATAGAGGATATAAGATCAAATATGACTTTCATATAGCTTTCAGTGAAAAGAACTTCTTTATAAGGGATTATTCACTGTCTTTGTATCATACTAGTAATACCATGAGTATCCTTCAGCTAAGTATTCTTTTTCTGAAATGTTCAAGACCAGAAGTGTTTCAGTTTCAGAAGTGGATTTCTGGAAAGGGTGCATACTTTATCAATTAAGCAACTGTAACTCAAAATGCTCAAAATCTTAAACTTTTTAAATGCTGAAAAAATCTGTATGAGTTAATATTTATTAAATGCATTTCAGGGCCTCAAATGTTTTAACACCTTTAATGCTCATAAAGTTCTTGTGAGGATGAGGTTATTTTTGTTTTATAGATAAAGATATGAAGCTCAGGGTTTAAGTAAAAAGTCTACAAAGGTTACATAGCTTGTAATGGGCAGTTAATACTAAACCCAAGCAAGCAGGTTCCAGTCTATACTACCAACCACAATGCCATAGTCAAATAACTAATAAAATGTTATTATTCACCACCATTATTATTTAAGACTAGATCTCACATTTTAGACTATATGTAGAAAATAGGTAAGATTTGGAATAATGGGCAATGTATCGGAAGTCTATGTAGATGGTCTGTGAACTTATTTATTCTTTATTATTTGAGCATTATCTAAAAAGAAAGGATATCTAAAATTTCTTTCTAAACAAAATACTGCTTTTTTCAATTTTTTCAATTTTCTCGACTGAGAACGGTATAGCTCTTGTTGGCTGTTCATGTTTGACATTTCAGTTGTTGATTTTTCTTTACTGCATTTCACCCTCATCGAATTCTGACCACCCCAACTTTTCATCTTCTCTAGCCAGTATTCTGTCAATGATCCCCATTACTGTATCGTAAAGTAAAAGGACACAGGCTCTGAGTTAGCTGTTCTCGTTTTGAGTCCTCAAGCTGCCGCTGCCTTGTGCTATTTAGAGAAAATCATCTGATCCTTCTGCTTTAGTTTCTGCATCCATTAAATTGGGGTACCAAGAACTATCCTTCAAGAATTTATGATTGTATGTGATAATTTAAAGAAATAAATGCATCATTTCTAATTTTTTTTATTACTTGTTATAGTCTTCAATCATTTGATCAATCTTGCATTCTTGTATCTGGTAATCTGAGCAACTCTGTTGAGGATAACAGTATGTACTATAACAACCATTATTAATTCCTATCATCTTGTTTTGAAATCCTGTATCATTTTTATTGTTTTTGTGTTTCATAGTGTTATTTTGTTAGTTTTTTCTCTTTAAAATAAAGAAATAAATTATACTTTAAATAATTTAATGAACTAAAAGTACTCTATATCAATTATTTTTGCACATAATCAGAGCTTTGCTTCTTTCTTCATTAAGGACATGCATGATACAAGCTACAGTAAGGCAAAGTAAACTAGAACAGCTTCCTATCTGGTAGCTCAAGGATCTTAAACAGCTGCTCTCAATCACACGAATACTGCATGAAGCCCAACTGAGCTCAGATGTCTAATGCTCAGCAAACCTGTAGATAATGTCTGTTTGATACTTAATATTCTTAGCTTTATAGCTTCCTAGATTTCCTTAACTATTAATCCTTATAAAACCAGGAAGTGCTGGAGATGCAAGCTTTGTACTGTGAGCTAAATCTACTTTAGTTTGCTAACAAGCAGGTTCTTTGAAATGAAAATGATGTGGCTGCCTTCTATTAAAATTAACTCAATTTCTAATTTTCAATGATTTCTAAATTTATCTTAAAAAGCTGGTACTGACTTCCCACCTATCAGAGGTCAATATCTATCTGTAGAATGAATGAAAAGGCAGAAGAACGATAGAAAACTATAATCTAGTATCATTAGTAGAAGTCCTACCAAACCCATGTTCCGGATGATTTTTAGTAAAGCTACACTGTAGTTCATTTTGTAAGTTTACTAGATTTTGCTTGTAATGAGGCTGAATGACAAATGTATAGCTTAAACTGATAAAACTTTTCCAGCATGTGAAAGTCTGTATTGGACACGGGAAAACGCTACCCATCTTTTCATGGAAGTGTTCACCTGCACCACACATTTTTCATAAATTTACTGTGAAGCAGTGTGTAACATTATAATTTATAAACTCCATTAAAAATAACGTTCTGTCACTCAGAAGGGCTGAGTCAGTTAATCTGAATTAACAACATTTAACTAAACAGTTGCCCCAAGGATTCATTTCCCAAGTTCTTGGCTTTCATATTGGCTCTACCTGGATTATCTGTCTCGCTTCAGTCAGAAACTCACTCCCTTGTCGGCCTCCGCTCCACCTATCTGCTGGTAGCATCCACTGAAGAGCGTGATTTACAATCTTTTGTTCTAGGTTCTTGGTGACAAAGGCCTTGCAGAATTCTACTTTATTTTCCCCTTGTAAGGACAAAAACGAATAGCTGGTTCTCTTCATTGCATCTTATTTTGGCTACCTAGACCTTATTTAAGAACGTGGAGAAAGAAGGGGCAGCCTTATTGTTAATTGGCAAGACAGACAGAAGCATTGACAGGGAGGATGTGAGCTAAAGAATATAGTTTAATCTTCAGCTAGCACTGGAGCTTTCTCACTACAGACACAGACTCTCATTTAAGGTGTGAGATGAAATACGAGCTGTGTTCTGAGCTTTCAACCAGTAAACTCCCCCAGATGAAAGGATTCTCCCTCTACTCTTTCATCTTTTAGGGCTGGTTGGCAGCCAGCCAGAACCTAGTATGATGCACCCTTGCATGTGGAACTAAATTGTTGAATACCTGATGGAAGCTGAGAGGCCATATGTGCTGGATGCTGAACTTCAGTATTAGATAGCAAGCTTCTGGAAGAGTTGTGTATCTGCTTCCACGACCGCCCCTCACCCTTATTTATGTCTAAATTGGCTCTGCTCACAATGCATCTCTGGTTCTGCTTACCAAGTTCACGCAGGAACTGCAAGTGTTAAATGTTACAGATGTCTCTCTGGTTCCATTCCATTGCAGTCCCAGGAACATTTGCTACGTTCCTGCCCGCATGGAGCTCTCTTCTGTCGTGTTTTGCCACACTGGCATCACTTTCCCCGAGCCCTCTAGCAGCTCTGAGTTTTCTACCTCAAAATGAGAATGCCTCGAGGCCCTCTTTTTCTCCTTACTCTCTGCATGAGGGCCTAGGGGTTTAAACGCTGCCTCTGTTTTGATGTCCCCACATTCATACGTTCATCGCACATCCTCCGTAGGTTTGAACCACTTTTTCCATCTAACTGCTATGAGACATCCACTTGAAAGTCCTGGGTATACAACTCACATGTCCAAAATATAACCTCTAAAGCTCAAATCCGTCCCACACCATCCTTTCATTCTTACACTCCCCCATTTCAGTAAAGAGCACCATTATTTACCTCGATCAGTGACGGCAAGCCTTTTAGAAATTTCAGTGGTAACAGCCTGCTGTGGCATGGGTGCCGCAGGTTTGCCGCCGCTGACCTCGATGTTTGAGTTAATAACTGAGGAAGACTCTCTTGTTTCACGTCTTTTCCTCAACCTCCAGTCCTCCTTCATCAGAAGAGTCTCCCACCAGCTTACCCAGTTCCCATCTCACTGCCATCAAGTCCACACTTTTAATCTACTTTCCCCTAAGTAACAAATGATCTTACAATATAAATTAATTATGGAACTCTCCTAGTTTAAAACCTTTTAATGTCACTGAACACTACCTTAGATATGTTTGGTTCCTTCAGTTTTCTGATCAGAGGATACCTCCTCAGCAAGGCCTTGCTACCTTTGTTAATATACAACATTGCTCAGCACACCCTATTTCATTACCTGCTTATTATTTTCCTATAAGAATCAGCACACTTTATCATATGTCTTTGTTATCTGTCATTATGATTAGAATGTCAATTCCGTAAGAATGGGCACTTTACCAGATACACAGAATGAGGTCAATGAACATCAGTTAAAAAGTCATGTAAATGACCATTTTGGAATAAAATTCAAGCTCCTTAACTAAAAGTCTAAAGACTTGCAAAAAGAAATGGCTTCTACTTATCACAGTTATACTATAATCTTGCTAGCCTTTTCCAATACAGCGGAACAGATCTCTCCGTTCCTTTTTTGTTTGTTTTTTTTTTTTTTTTTTTGGTTTTTCTCCGGCATCGGGGACGCAACTCACGACCTTGCGCTTGCCAGGCAGGCGCTTTGCCGCTGAGCTAAATCCCCAGCCCCTCTCCGTTCCTTTAACATGCTGCACCACTGGCCTGAAAGCTGTTACTGCCTTTTTTGTTACTAGCTCTAGTTCATCCCTTGGTTCTCAGTTTTACTGTCATCTCCTTATAGACATTTTCCTTGATCATTCTATTTAGTCTCCATTTTGTTTTATTTTTATTGGTTTCTTTCACCATGTTTTCATGATTTGTTATTATTTTGCTTGAATACATATATAAATAAAATGTAAAGTTACATTTCTAAAAAAATGTGCCTTTTTAAATTTCTTGAGAATTGGGATCAACCGGCTAATACGGTTCTGGTAAGGTGAAGATAATAAATATGTGTTAAGTAAATAAATACAAATTCTGGAACAGGCTGCCTATTGATTTCAGTTAGAGAACTTCTATTTATTCATTTATTTATTCTTTTTCTAGAGTATATAAAAACTATTTTTTGTTTTATATTATTTTAAAAAATTTTAATTGATACACAAAACAAAAGTTGCAATAGGGTACCATATAATGTTCAATACATGTGTACACTGTATAATATTTAAGACAGATTAAACATACTTTTTTCTTTTTTTTTAAATTAGTACTGGGAATTGAACTAAGGACCTTGTGCTTGCCAGGCAGGTGCTGCTCCACTGAGCTATATCCCCAGCCCCTAAACATGCTTATCTTCTCAAACATTTACCATTTCTTTGTGGTGAATACTCTCAAAATGCTTTCCTTTAGCTTTTGAAATTCACAGTACGTAACTGTTTGATCTACAGTCACCATCCTGTATAAATGCACTGGAGAGCTGCCTGCTCCTACCTCATTATTATGCAGCACCAATGAACAATTGCCTGTCCCTTCTCTGGCCTGTGGTGAGCAGCACTGTAGTCTCAACTTCTATGAGGTCAAATATTTGAGACACCATATGAGTGAGATTATGTAACACTTGTCTTTCTGTACCTGATTTATAATGATCTCCAAGTCTATGTATATGGTCACAAAGGACAGGATAGGATTCTACTAAGTTGCTTTATCCAGTCCTCACTTGAGACCCTTGGCTTATTTGTTTCTTGGCTATTTGCAGAATAATGCTGCAATGAACATGGGAGTGTGGGTGTCTCTTCAACATACTGATTTCATTTCATATATATATATATTCATATATACTACTGCTATTTATTGCAAATAGAGAACATGCAAGTTGATGAGTCATACTTGCCCGTTCTAGATTATCTGAGGGTAAGGAGCTTGCCAAGAGCACTACTGCAGGGCAAGTATCAAGGAGGTCTGAAGCTTTATGTGGATAAACAGCACTGTAGAAAATGCTGTTAATGGTCCTACATGCAAAATGACCACTTGTGAGGATAAACTAGAATATGACCTTCCTAGGTTATAGTGCTTTATGCAAAAGACACATGCACTATGAGGCCATGGTAAAAGAGGTGACGATCCTGCAGAGCCCAAACACAAATTTTCTTTCCTCAAGAAATCCCACCCACTGTTGTTGAGTATAAACCCTGGACCCATTATCCACAGAACCAGACAGTTTTTTGGTGGAAGGCAGATTATACTGGACACTTTCTATCACCAAGGGGACATTTATTCATCTGTGAAAGAACAGACACTTCAGATTTTGGCTCTCTCCCTACCTACTATGTTCTGCCTCACAGAAGCTTTATTAAATGCCTTACAAACCATCCTGATATGCTGTGCAATAATGCTGCTGACCAAGGAACTCATTTCATTAAGAAAAAATAAGACAGCAGGTAGATGCCGTGGGTGTCTTTCATCACCAGTGGATGGTAGCTGAGAGACAGTACCTTAAAAAGGTTGGGGTGCTATCCTGCAGCGGTATGAGGTACACGCTCTGAACTAGAAATCATCAGATTCCTTCTCTGACTGCCAGAATACACAATCCAAGAATCAAGTGGTAAGGATGTGTGGATACCTTTTGAATCATCACTAAAAATTTTGGTTCCCTTCCCTATAACTCTACTTTCATTAGTTTTCAGTATTAATATCTAGAGATTAATAATTTCCATGGAAATAATAATTTGTTGCAACAGCCACATGGGCAATTGAAGCTCTCATACTTTTAGAAAAACATAAAATGCGGTCAGACTAAAATTTTCACCAAGAAACAATACCCAACACCCACAACTTATGGGAAGGAAGGTGTAATTCAGCTCACATGTCAGGACATGCCTGGCTGGCTCTAAGACAGAAATATCAAGGAGGAGGAGCATGAAGGAGCAAAGTTGCTCAGTTCATGGCCGCAGGAATACAGAGCAGAGGAGCAGTGCCACCTGTGGGGACCGAAGACCAGGCACAGACCTCAAAGCCACCTGCCTGTGGCCCACCTATCACACCTACAGGTGTACTCCACCAACTCCTGAGGGGATCCCAAAGCCAACCAAGTTGAAACTCCACCCGAACCACCACATTGGCTATAGGTTATTGAGATGAGACAATGGAAGAGCCAGACTACTAAAAGCAAGAGACCTAGGACTAAGTGGTTAACAGAATCACTAATAAAGTTTTTAGAGTTGTTCTTCCCCAGGGACAGATGAGTGAATTTGGGTTATAAGAAGGAACATGCACAGTTAGGAGGAAACTTTTTTTAATTAAAGTGTTATGGAGAAATTAGTATATGAATAAATAAATAGTGAAGGGATTATAGTAGAGCTTTGCTGCCTGTGAATAGCCGTTTTCTGTACACTCTCTCCCACAACAGAAGCTGGTTAAAGATACTATTTTCTGTTGATGAAGGGCACAGACTAAATCTCAGGCATTCAGAGCTTCCTGGCTCAACCTGAAACTTGAGAGAATGACACAAAGACCCAGACATCGTTTGAGGTTAATGAAAGAAGTGGAAACTTCAAAGTGAGAATCTAAGGGACAGAACAGCACATATCCGAGAACTTCTGAAGCCACAGCAAGAAGGCTTCCTAATGGCAAACATGGAAAGCTATCACTTTTGGGTTTTCTTGATGCAGATGATTTTTGTATCAATGATACACAGTACATGGAAGTGTCTTTCTGCTGGCTAATACTTTATAGAAAAATACTGGATTAAGAAGATATATGAGAAGCTCCAGTAGCGCAATCGGTTAGCGCGCGGTACTTATATAACAGTGCGGGCGGAAGAAGATATATGAATAACTTTTTTGCCTTTGCTAAGAAATAAAACAGAGTATATATGGTAAAACCTCGGAGTGCCAGTAAGTTGTTCTGCAAGTGTCCACAAGATGAGTAAACATTTCTAATAAATTTCAACTTGATAAACAATGTCTTGCAATATGAGTAATACATGACGCAAATGTCACATGTTCACAACTAAGCCAGTGGTTCTCCTCTCTCAATTCCCCTTGCCCTGGGACTGCGGTGACTGTCTCCCAACTGCAAGAATTTATGGGGAGCTCATCCGCAGAGGAAGAGTGGAAAAAGGCAGAAGAATCTTTCACTTCAAATCGATTAGGAGATGTATAAAAAACGGGAAACTGTGTAAAATTCTGTAGCCCAATAATGCTGTAGCAGTGAAAGCAATGATCTGTTTAATGACAATGCACTGTCACATTCCTGCAAAGTTCTCAAAAGGAGCCAAAGGCAAGTGTCATTGGACAGCTTCCTTGTTAAAGGTGTGTAAAAAGAAAAAGATTCCAAGAGCCAGTAGACAGCAGTGATTCCATTACTGACAGTGAAAGCTGTCCTAGAGAACAACCCTCCTCTTCCTTGTTTCTGCCACACCACACAGGTTTTCAAAGGTAAGTGCAAGTTAAATCATTTTTCTTTATATTTTATGCTTTTTTAATTATTTTGTATTACATTACAGTATCAAACTCATTTTTATATGAATATTTTTGGGTTGTGGAATGAATCATCTGAGTTTCCATTATTTCTAAAGGGGAATCTGCTTTGATATACAAGTGCTTTGGATTACAAGCATATTTCTGGAATAAATTCTGCTTACAACTAAGGTTTTACTGTATATTCATCTTTTTTTTGTATACTCATCTTAGTCATATTCTCTGTCCATGCTTTTCTGATTAATTCTTTTTCCTCTTTCCCCTAAATACATAGAAAGAACTCCTGACTTAAGGTTATCCAATTGCCAAATGGTCTGGATGCCACATAGGCCTCCAATACACTGCTGCACTGCTGCCAGGAAAACTAGAGTCTCCTTTAAAAGCTCAAATTGTCAATACTAGATTTCTACCCAGAACCCAAGTCCTGCCACAGAACACCAACCTAACACTGTACCAGCAGCAGCAATAGGAAAAGCCATCCAGATTCCAGCCCAGAGTATTACGGAAAGTAACTTATATAGACATATTAAGAGGATAAAATGTCTATTTTAAGTCAACTACTTAGGGGTTCAACAACTGAAACATCTGCATTATAGATGGTATGGGTATAACTATCGTGAATTTACATAGTATAGTAACACACTGCAAACTCTGAAACTTTTATTTAAAAATGACTGCTTTTAGAGGCAGTAACAAAACAAATCGTGGAGTAGGTAAAATAAAATGGCTGGAAATTGCATAATTTCTGTGTCACTATTAACAGTGAAAATCTCCAGAATCTGTGCAAGTAAGTTATATGGCTTCTACTTAGCCTTGATGATAAATTTTTGTGCTAATACAAAAAATACTGAGAAGTAATTCTACTTCTGAGAAATATGGCTGAGTTACTTAGGTCCTGTGTCATCAATACCTAACATGTACTACAATAGGGCCAAACACCTGAGGTTTGCATTTGAAGTTAAGGTGAGTCATGTATGTGTGAAACGTACAGTGCCTATATACTTTGAGAAACATCTCAAAATGTGTTCAGTAGGTGTGGACTTTTACCTTAACTTCAAAGAGCAGATTCCATTTGGAACACTTTTAGGGCTAAAATATGAGAGAACTAAAATTAAATCTGGATCAGTGCTGTATATATATATAAAGTAAGTCATCAGTATCTTATAAATCTATTTCTGGTATTTGTCTCCTAAACTATGATACTGCTTTAAACATAACAGGGTTATCAGACATAACAGAACAAAAATACCTTTTGATAAAAAAATATTGTGACGTTAAATACGTTTGACAAACATATACAAGTACCATTAATAAATAATACAATTTTAAAGAAAAAAAAGATAGTTTTCATTTTATTTCAAATAGTCATTTGACACCCTTTATATTAAGCTAATGTTTGGGTCCGCTAATAAATAAGGTCATCTGTAAAATTACAGAAAATATTGTGAAATCTCAGTTAGCTCTTATATACTAATGTAATAGACACAATACTATCCAACAGACCTAGGAACCCTACTGAATTGTGAGAAATAGAAAAGGGGAAGTACGCAAACCATCAAGTCTAGATGCCAGTGAGGTGGGAACGCTGCGTTTTCCTGATGTTGAATAGCTCTGTTCTTCAGATTTGAAGGGGTACAGGGAGGGAGAAAGGGGGAGAGAGGACAATGCTTTATGTTACCGATTTCATCTATTTTCATCATAATCCCATGCAGGAAACTATGTTTTAGAACTGGAAGAAAGGAAAATCACTGCTTATTAAATCTATAGAGCAGAAAAGGAATACCTGCATTTAGCAGTAGAGGAAACAAAACATATCAGGTAGCATAATATAAAATGCAAACGCTTGTATTGTTAAAAGATACTATGATTAAAAAGATAAGAACATAAAATAGAGTAGATGATAAATATGTAGGATATTAATTCATATATAAAGTGAAACTTTATATATATGTATTTTTTAAAATTTAGTTTGTCACCAAATCTGCAAGATAAATGAATAGAAATAAACAAAAGATCAAAGAAAATAGACAACAAAGAAAAACTAGTATACAAGTGTGGAAAAAGACCTTAAAAAAGAAAGCATACACTAAAACAATAAGGTAACATTTTATCAATATCAACAAATTATAACAAATGGAGAAAACTACTATTCTCATATTTGGCTGGTAATTCACACACTGATGATGATGTGAACATCAATTAGTACATTCTTTTTGGAAAAGAATTAGCAGTCCTTATAAAAAGCTATAACAATGTGCATATTATTGGCCCTGCTGATTTTATTTTTAGAACTCTATACAGAAGAAACAATTCTAAAAAAGAAAAATCTATATTAAAGATGGATGATTGTTTAATTACAGGAAAAGTACTATGGAATAGTGTTTTATAATTTTAAATAATAAATTTTTTAAAATTTAATTTTACAAAAGCGAATAACTTCTATGAAGACATAAACAATCAAAAATTATGAAACCTTACTTGAATATAAAATATACACTCTGATAATGCTAAAGGTATAATCCTAAGTATGGATTTATAATTAAATGTTTAGTGGGAAAATGCTGGAAGCAAATACATTAGAATATTAGCAGTATTATACATTTCTTCTTTCTGTTATTTTTTGCAGATTTGTTTCACATTTTTATCACAGGATAAAACTACACACTAATTACAGGTGTACATTCTAATGTAATACAACATAAACTAATTTGACACATATAAGAAGCAAATAAATTCTGTTATTTACCTCTCTTTCATCCATATTTAACCACTGCTTTGGATCTTCTTCAGTAGCCAGAAAGGCTATTAATTCCAAAGCAGTAAGTCGAGTTTGACGTCTTGATGAGACAAATATCAAAACAGGTTTGGCTGGAGAATGACTTCTAATTGCTGTTTAAAAGTTGTGGAAAATGAAATGGTAAGCCACTTAACACCAGGATATGAATGTTATTAAGACAGCAAATAGATAAACGAAAACTAAGGCAAATTATTTGGGTGAACTTTTAATTTAGTCATAAAATTTAGTATTATTTCAGATACTACACAGATCTGACAGCATCCTTCAGAGATGACACAAAGGAAGAGGTTGCTGGCTCTACTTAAGGAGTAAGGTGCTAGGACAGGGAAGATGTATGTTAGATTCAAGTTGTACCCTCAGCTGCCAAAGGAGAAAATTGAATGCTCAGGCTTCTCATTAAGAACTGTACACAGACAGTCAGGTTAAGCTTTCTATTCCCATATTATGTTTGAGAGACATTTCTGCTTGTCCAAGGAATGATGATACAGAGCTAAGTGGGCCTGAAATGTGAAGAAAGAGTCAGGTCGAGACATGCAGGATTATGAAAATGTCCAAGAAAGATCACAAAAAAACTCCTTTATTTTCACACTGTAACCAGCAAAAGGAAAAATTAGAAGAGACTGGACCAATGAAAAGGTAGGAGATAAATCAGAAGAAAACTTTCTCTCTGACTTTCCAAAACCACATGAGGTTTCAAAAGTGGGAAGGTAAGAGAATGCAGAGAGATGAAGGAATGGGTATCTGAGAAACGGCACCTGGGTAGTCAACATATGGAAGATGAGATGAACACTGTGAAACTTGAGTAACGAGTGAAGGAAATAATACAAATTAAATGCATAAGAATGTTACTTCAGAAGTCAGGAAGTCATTTGGCCTAAATGGAAGTAAGATTTCTTTGCTCTAAAATGATAAGATGATACAAGTTCTATTTATATTATTTATATTTATATAGCACAAAATTGTGTATGAAAAAGTTCAACCTCATTGTAATTTCCTGTTTGAAGCATGAGCTGTAGATTTTCTTTTTATGGATGAGAAATATAATTTATAATGGAAATGGTGATATGACCTTGACTATATTCTACTCTAACAGTGAGAAATAAAGGTTTTATAAAATTATATTTCTTTTCTTTTCGGTACTAGGAATCGAATTCAGGACGCTGCACTTGCCAGGCAGGAGCTTGTGCCACTGAGCTATATCCCTGGCCTAAAATTATATTTCTAAATGCAAAGAAATATAGTAGTCACTAGAGGCATAATAAATAGCTTATGAGGATAGCAACAGTGCTGATATCATATCTTAAGAAGTGATAGTATTTCAGTTTACTGCTGATTTACAAAACACAAAATGCTTCATTTCCATCAATGGTATGCAATCAGCCATTCTTTACGGAGATATAAGCTATTTCAACAATACATGTTATGAAAAATAAACTCATTTATCTTATTTCTTGCTTTTCCCCTTTCACCAGAATACTGCAGGATAAGATAATAAATCTTTGGTAAACCATATTAGAGATAAAATGCTTAAAACATACATATTACTAAAATCTTGGCATCATGTGTACATACAAGCAGAAATGGATTCGCCTGTTTTTCAGACCTCTACATCTCATGTATTTTTGTTGCTATAAGAACAGGTGTGGCTGAACAGCTCACAGCAGATTTATTGTTCATTAGTGATTTTGTACAATGCTTCTGTGGAGGTGTAAATAATCTCAACTGCCAAGATTGGTCTCTAGTTCACAATCAATACTTTGCTTCTGTCATAAGGCTAATTACAGCAGCGAAGAAGTCACCTCACAACTGTCATCTCACAACCAACAGCAGTTCACATTAGAGAATTTATTTTGGAGGTTATTTTTAATTGAAACAATAAATATTCTCTGCAGTCTAAATAAACCATGTTTCAATAAAATAGAAGTGTTATTCCTTATCTAATTTGTTAGAAAAGAAAAAAAATCACAAAAACTGAAGTATTATAAAAAAAAAAGTAATAAAATTTCTGTTTTACAATTTCTGGTAAGAATTAAAGTTAATTTTTTTAAGCTACTAATTACCTGATAAAACACCTTTACAGATTAATATTTCAAATTATTTGATTACTCATTAAAATTATATGGCTTCAATCTACCACAAATACACTATCATTTATGAAGTCTAATTTTGGATAGGTATTTGTTATGGTTTGTGTCTGGGTGTCCCCCCAAAGCCTCATGTGGTCATGGGGCAGGCTTTTAGAGTTTGATCGATTATGGGTGTGAGAGCTACACCTGCCCTGGGGTGGATAGTTTGCATATGTAAGGGAGAGGAAGTGGCTGCTTGCAGCCATTCCTCCTCCTCGTGTGCGTGTTGCTTTTGCTGTGTTCTGCCGCCATGAGCTGTTGCCCTCTGCCATGTGCCACTCTGCCTTGTAACCTGCCAAGTATGGACTGAAACCTCCACAAACTGTAAGCAAAATAAACCTTCCTTAATTTTGGGCGTCAGGTATTTTGTCCCAGCAATGAGAGAAAAGTAACCAAGACAGAATTATAATATGTATTTTTTATTGCTTAATAGTTAAGGTAAATGGCTTTAGGTGTTTGTCGCAGTTGGACCAGCACCAGTTTCAAAGAATACCAAACCATTTCTCGAATGCATATGAGAACTACTCTACAGAATGCTTACTATCTCATTCCAAGAATCTGAAGCTTACCTTGAAAGGCAGGCTTGTTCATACTAGCCATACGAGGACAGTAATGTTGGCCTGGGAAGCCTTGAATATGAACTTCCAGTGGAACGGGGCGTACCGATGGTCGGAAATTGAATAAGCCCATCTAGAATAAATATGAGGAAGAAACCATTTTCAGTTTTTCTATTTGTTTATAATGTTATGATGCCTCATTAATGTGTCAACCTCAGCCCCATTACTAAATGCCTGACTGATGAATCTTCCACGTACCTGCTTAATATTGAGCCAGTCAGCAAGGTCTCTGGCGTTAGCTAATGCAGTAGAAAGCCCAACTATTCTAACAGGCTTTTCTGTGTGTGATGAGATGAAATTGGTTCGAGATACAATGACCTCAAGAACAGGACCTCTTTCCTCCCCTAAAAAGAAGAAGAATGTTAATTATTTAACAAATATATGCTGGCTGTCAAAGATATGAACTCAAGTTCAGAAGTTCTTAAAAAAACTAAGATAGGACAACCTTATGATAAAGCAATCCCACTTCTGAGTATATATCCAAAAGAACTGAAATCTGTATGCTGAAGAGATATATATACCCCCACATTCCCTGTAGCATTATTCACAATAGCCAAGAAAAGGAAATCAACACACACACACACACACACACAATGAAATACCATAAACCATAAAAAGAATGAAATCTTAGCATCTGCAATCATATGTGTAAACATGGAAGATACTCTATTAAGAGAAAGAAGCCAGGTCCATATATGCAGAAAGAAAAATGTCAAACTCATGGAAGTGAGGGGTGAATGGTGGTTACAAAAAGCTGAGAGTGTAAGAAGAGTGCAGGAAGTTATCAGCCAAAGAGTACAAATGTTTCAGTCAGGAGAAATACATTTGTGAGATTTACTATACATACAGCAGGATGAGAAAAATAATGTATATGTCAATACTGCTAAGGGTACATATTTAATCTCTCACCATAAGAATGATAAAAAAACTGTCAATTAAAACTAATAACAAGAAACCTGAAGTTTCTAAGTGACTTAGATACAGTGGTACCCACCAAGCAGATGGATCTCATCGATGATGAGAATAGTGACTTGCTGTACATAGTTTCTGTTTTGCCAGCTTCTGCTGACTCCGTCCCACTTCTCTGGTGTAGTGACGATAAGGTCAGCCTGGGCGATGGATTTCACATCAGGAGTGACATCCCCAGTCAGCTCAATAACTCTGAAGAAACAAACATGTCTCTCTTTCAAAATAAAATAATGCTGAAAGATACTACTTTAATTTCTAAAATTTTCTGACATGAACCTTAAGAATTGTAAGGTAATTTCTAGCCATAAAATGAAGGGTATATAAATTCAAACCCCTAACACAGTTAACTTTTATAAAGATAGGTACATAATGTCCAACTCTGATTATAATTATGGCATCGTTGTTGTAGGGGATTTGTAACACTCAAATCACATCTCATCCACACATTGGAACAAACAACTTTTGGGGGGAACAGTTAATTTATTAAGACAAGGAATGCAATCATTATAATTTTGTGTAAATTTCATTTCATTTATCAAACTAAAATTTTACAAAGATAATATAGGAAAATTCAAGCATACTGGAATATAAACAAGGTAAGCCCTGGCAAACAGATTCCACCTTTTTCTGAGCAGATGTCAGTCTTTTGATGAGAAAGAAAAAAAAGCAAAAAATCTGAGTCCTGAAGAGTTAGATAGCATGTAAGAAAATCTGGAGACTAAATCCAAACCTAAACAATTACTAAACAATTTCTAAATCTGTGTTAAGATTCAGAAGATAGAAAAATGGGCAAGATTGCTTCTTCCAAGTATAATGTTCCCAAACATTTCTTTATTTGTATTCAATATTTTATATATTACACTGAATATTTAATCTATTCATATGGTTCAAATATACAGTGGACTGTCTCCATAACATTTGTATCCATTAACCATCTATTTTTCATTTTGAAGCATTTACATATTATTTTTTATTATTTTTAAGAGGAAAGATAAGATAGTTGAAAAAATTTTCCCTGCATCATACTTGAAGATTGTTCATTCAGTATATAATAAGCTCATTTTTTTGTAGGGTTATAAATTAATTTATATTCTGTAAATGTAGCATAATTTACTCAGTGTTGCCTTTTTGGATCTTTGGGTTATCTGCACTATTTTGCTATAAAAAAAGCACTGTAATGCTTTTTTAATACATTAAAAATATCAACATAATTTGTATCATCTTAAAAAACCTTTTCTCTTTCTTTTTTCTTTTTTTGGTACCGGGAACTCAAAAACCTTTTATTTCTTAATAAATAATTTATATGCTGCCAGGCACATAGCTCAGTGGCACAAGCGCCTCCCTGGCAAGCACAAGGTCCTGAGTTCAATTCCTGGTACAAAAAAAAAAAAAATTATATGCAAAATGCATTTTAAGTGGTTCTGAAACTTACTCTAATATGAAATAAAATAAATATACAACCTTTTTCATAAGGATACTACTGTGAAAAAATTATCTTGCAAAATAAAAGGATTCATATTGTGTAAAAAAAATTTACTTTTAATCTTAAAACACTGGGTATATCAGTAGTATTTAATAGTTGTAAGCTTTTCAAGAAAAGGTTCTAAAAATCACTGAAAATACATTCAACAGTTTTATGCAAATTTTTATTTGTTGGTTCTTTTATTAACCATATATCCTTTTTCAATAAAAGTAGAAACTTACTTTTTACCAAGTTTTTCTTCAATTCTAATTTTCCAATCATCCATTCTTTCACGTACTAAGGCTTTTAAGGGTGCAATATATACTGCCTAAAAAAAGAAGGTGGACAAAAAGACTAAGGAAACAGTGACAGTAGTATCACATACAAGTAAACATTGAATCTGTCAAAAGAGGATAAGCACACACAAAAAATTTTGGCTTATAAAATGCTTCAAAGTAGGATAGAGTTCTGTGGTATTAACAGGTATCTTTATTGATCAATAATCACATAATATTGAAAAGTAGGAAAACAATGTTAAGAAAAAATGCCACTAATTGAAAATCAATGAAAAATTATGTAAACATTTCTGAAATCACAAACAATGACAAAAACATCATATAATTTCAATTTCAATATGTCTAAAATGTCACTGTTTTAAAGTATTCAGACAATTTCAGAGACAAGAAAAAACATAAATATGTTTCAAAAAAGTTGTTAGAATAAGCAAATTTAATAAAAATTCAAGCTATAAAATCAACATACAAAAATCTGTAGCATTTCTACACACTAACAATGAACTAGCTGAAGGGAAAAAAAATAGCCAACAGAGAACTCACATTCACAATAGCATGAAATAATTAAAAATAAATTAAACAAGGGAGTTGAAAAGTCTGTATCAAAACGTGCACAGCACCAATGAAAGAAATGGAAGCAGATTCAACCAATTAGATACCACATGCTCACGAACTGAAAGGATTGTTGAAATATTCATACTACGCATAACAATCTACAGATTCAATGTATTCTCTATCAAATGGCAATGGAATCTTTGTATACATAGAAAAAAATCTGAAATTCACATAGAACTACACAGATCCTGAAGAGATAAAGCAATCTTCAAGAAGAACAAAGTTAGGGGCACTACTTTTCCTATTTCAAATTGTATTAGAAAGCTACAGTAATCAAAATGGTAAGGCACTGGCACACAGACACATAAGATAATGGAACAGAATATAGTAGAGAGTCCAGAAATCAACCTACACATACATGGTCAATTCATCTGTGACAAGGAGTCCAAGAATACACAACAAAGAAAGAATACTTCCTTAATAAATGGGATTGAGAAAACTGAATAAGCACATACAAGAGAATGAAAATTGACCCTTGTTTCACACCATATGTAAAAATTAACTTGAACTAGATTAAAGACTTACATGAAAGATACAAAACCATGAAACTACTAAAAGAAAAAATATTGGGAGAAAAGCTCCTTGACACTGGTCTTGGCAACAATTTTTTGGAAATGACACCTCCCAAATGCAAACAAAAGCAAAAATAAAGGGAAGATATACCAAACAAAAAAGCTTCTACACAAAGATAATAATGAACAGATTGAAGAGATGACCTGTGTAATGGGACAAATACTTACAAATTATATATCTGATACAGGATGAGGATCCAAAATATAAAGAATTCATACCACCCCAAAGCAAAAAATTCAAATAATTCAATTTATAAAATGATAAATCATGTGAACAGACATCATTCCAAAGAAGGCAAATGGCCAAAAGATATATGAAAAGATACTCAACATTATTAATCATCAGAGAAATATAAATCAAAATCACAAGGTGTCACTTCAAATATGTCGGCATGGACATTGTCAAAACAACAAAACATAACAGATGTTTTCAAGATGTGGAGATAAACAAACTGGTGTACACTGTGGAAAATTTAAGTTAGTATAGACATCGTGGAAAACATTTATGAAGAGTCTTAAAAATTAAACACAGAAACATCACATAATATAGCAATTATATTTCAGGATATACAGTGATCCCTCATATCCCTAGATATATACCTAGGTGAAAATCTGCTAAGTATTGAGGTGACATTTATTTTATTATTTATATATATTTTAAGGCTGTATAAACCCTTGCCACACTCCTATAAACCTTTCCCACTCTGTTATCTACCTTTCCCAAACTCTTATAAACATTTCATATGCTCAAACACTTTCTATACTCTTAACCCTATGTAATTTTAACATGTAAGATTCTATAAGGGTCCTCGATGTGAAGTGGACAAGGGGAGATGCTGAATGTATGGACACAGTGCGGGAAAGCAAACAGTCTGACGCTACGGTCACTGAGCCAATCAGCATCCAGGATACAGAACAAGCTGCTGTGGTTGGTCGTCTTACACTCCATCTGCCAATAGTGTACCATGTATAATCTCACTTGGCAAACCTGCGCAAGCAGTAGTGGCACACTGCATTTCCATTGTGTACAGTATGGTATTCATCCACTGATGAAATACATACCATATTTTATTTTGATTTAATTTTTTTAATGTGTTTGAATTAACATTTTTTATATTTTTATATTGTTTTAAATTATTTAGGCAAAAATAATTAAAATCCTAAATATTATATAAATACTTATGTACTGCAAAATCCTATGATATAGCAAAAACTGTGCAATACAGAATTAGATATATTTTTTTCAAAAAAACCTGCAATACAGTGAAGCCACAATAAGTGAACTGTGATATAGTGAGGGACGACTGTATATCCAAAAGAGAAATGAGATCCATATCTCAAGAGTTATGTACACTCCCATATTCACTATATCATTATTCAGAAGATTCAAGATAAATAGTCTAAGTATCTCAAGATGGATGAATAAAGAAAAACTCACACATACACACACACACACACAAACCAGTTATTCAAAAGAAAATATCCTGCCAATAGCATACATTTTGCTAAGTGAAATAAGCCAGACATGGAAAGAAAAAAATATGGCAAATTTGTAGACTCAAAATAGAATAATGAGAGTAATGGTATGTGGGGACACACTGGAGGATAAGGAGATATTGGTCAAAGGGTACAAAGTTTTTTTTATATGGAGTAAACAAGTTATAGTGATCTAACATACAAGAAAGTGATTACAGTTAACAATACTATATTATACCCCTGATTCGCTAAAAGAGCAGATATTAAGTGTTCTTGCCACAAAAAAGAAACCACCTGAAGAGAGGGATATGTTAACTGTACTGACTATAGTGTATAGTGACTATAGTCATCATTTCATAATGTATGTTTATTAAAATAGCACATATAAACTTTAAACATATAATTTTTATTAAAAATAAAGCAATATTAACATTAAAAATATTTTGATGTGAGTGCTTAAAATGAGTAATTACTTGGCTTGCAATATCATTTACTGTTAATATCATAGGCTTTTGGAAAAATATAGAATAAAACATACCCCTATATTTCTTGTGGAAAATCAAACTGTGTTTTTTAAAGTATTAACATTTTATTCATATCCACAGGATTTGATTATGAATTATTATACATCTTAGTAATACAACTATGAATAAGTTACTTCATACAGAAATGACCGATGGACTGTAGATGACTTATAATGAAGAAGGACATGTGAGCACCACTGAATATATCAGAAATTCAACTAGAGGACTCCAAAGTCTGATGTAAATTTTCTTGCAGCAAATATTTTAATACTGATTGGCCCTCTGGAAAATTGAGAGTAAGAGATCTACTCATTGCATTTTGCCTGTACACTTATAACTGCTTAGTTTAGAGATTATGAACTACTTTTCCTAGTTGAATGTAAGTATATAATTCTTTCAACAGACCTTTGAAGTAGGATACTTGTTGAAGACTCTGAAAATGGCTAATTCAGCTGCAACAGTCTTTCCTGATCCAGTGGGTGCTCCAAGTAGGACATTACAGTCTGTGTGATAGAGCGTATGGAATATCTGTGTCTGCACAGGGTTAAAGTGACTGAAGTTGTACAGGGCTTCATATGCTTTACATCCCAAAGCTGTGATCGGTAAAGGCTGGAGATCCAGTAACTCTGAAAAGATCAAAATGGCACTGTTGATACAATAACTGAAAAAACATGCATAATTCTGAATCCTGTATTTATAACAATTCTGAATTCCTTAGAAAGGGGAATGCTTAATGTAAGTTTTAATATATTAGTGATACATCTTTCATTCTCCTATCACATTTATCATATTAACATACTGAAAACTCTTTTGAGAAATTTTCTATAAACCAACTAAATCTCCTCCAGTCAGGAATGCAACCTGAATAACAAGTATACAAAATTATACGTGATATGGAACTAAATTAAATCTATCCTAATCTATAAAAACCTGAAAACAATTTGTAAAGACCGGGACTGGGACTGTTATTACAATAAATTATTTTTGATCTGTTAGACGCTGACTAAGCCTGAGTAGTTTGGGGAGCTGCTGCCATAGCCAATGGAAACTGAAATGAACTTAGGCTTATTCCAGAAGAAACCTGGGTGGACATTTTAAAGCATAGCATGACTGAGGAAACAAAAACTGCCTCAAGAAAACCTTGAAAGAAATAATAAATTTCACTGTTTCTTACTATGTAGACTGGAAGCTTTAAAGTACTGGACAGTTAAAATGATTTAGAGATAGTTATACATTTATACCCTGAATACCTGATAGATCTTGTACTCCCCATAAACTAGAAAGCTATCAGTTAAAAAAACACAGAATAGCTTTACTCAACATTGTAGCATATAGGATGAAGGTTAAATAAGAAAAAAATTAGTATCAGGAGAAGACAGTGTGCCCTCATTGTACGATTTCTACTTCTAAAAAATGTACTTAAAGGAAAAAGCAACTGTGTGTGGTATAGCATGCCTGTAACCTCAGCACCCTGCAAGGCTGCAGCAGGAGGGTCTCTGCCTGATCAACTCAGAAATTTAGGGTGATCTTGTCTGAAAAAACTAAACAAAATAAACAAAAAATAGCTCAGTGTAAAGGCCATGGGTTCCTTCCCCCATATTGCAAAAAGAAAGTAAAAAAGCTAATTTTAAAAATCATCCTGCCCCGCTGCTCCATTTGCCTCCATGGGCAGCTCATAGCCAACAATGTGTACGACATGCTCTGTATGTCAGATTACAACTGTTCACATTTCCTGCAGCTCTGGAAACCCACAGTGGGGATACATTACAAGTTAGGGGTTGTAATGCTAATCCAAGCACAGACATATTTTCAACGAGCCTAATACATTACACATTATACAATGTCAACTGCACAATTATAACAATTGAAATTAACATGTTTTATTTCAGTAAAAGATTTTTTTTCTGAATTGATCCGGACTCAGTATCATGCTTATGTATAACTGGAGTAAAACAGACCATGGGATAATTCATATTTAGTGTGCTTCTACCATCAACTAAGGTATCATTTTGCAAATTTTGACTATGAAAAACACTGGTGAGATTGGCATGTTCAGGCTGGTAAGGCTGTAGATGAAAATACTTTCTGGTCATTGCCATATTCCCCTGTTTAAAGTCAGAGGAGCACAGAACGACTATGAAGGCTATATATTACTGGAAATACAAACTAACTTGGGCATATACAATTCATTCTAGTGGTAAAACATACTTCTTGGTTTTAGCACTTTTAAATATAAAAGTACAGCAAATGGGAAATATAAAAACCACAGCTCACTAACATGTTAATAAATTTAACACATACATTGTGCGTCTCTAATTCTAAAATCCAAAATCCAACTTTTTGAGCACAATATGACCCTACAAGGACAAAATGGTACTTTACTAATGTGACACATTACTGTCAAAAAGGAGGCACACTAAAAATATTGCATAAAATGACATTTGGATAGGTGTACAAGATACTTATAAAATGTAAATAAATTTCGTGTTTAGATTTGGGTCCTATCTTCAAGATATCTCAGTATGTATGTATACGTAAATATTACAAAATCTGAAACCAAAACATTAAGGATTTTAAGCATTTTAGATAAGGGATACTAAATGTATACTGGAAGAATTACAAAGGAAAGAAAATGTGACTTTTTTCTATGAAGTAGAAAAACTAAATTGTAATAAATTCAAAGAAAGAGGCTATCTCGAATGTTTCACAGAGAAAACACAAAAAATGGTGACACCAAAAGGCAATGTGGAGAAATAATGATTATATATAAAAAAAGATAAAGCACAATAATAAAGAAAGGTGAGTCTCTTTCCTATTAAAACTATTACAATTGGCCTAAGCCTAGATTAATATTCTTAAAACTTAGTAAAAACTAATGCCCACAATTAAGTTCAACAAACTGTACATACTTGACTTGGAAAGAATTTTTTTTAACTATATTGTGAAACAAGTTGGATTCTGATTCAGAATGAAACAATTTTAAAGGATAGTTTTCAACATTAAATAAAACCACAGTTCTGGGGAGCCAGTGACTCACATTAGCACTCAATATGTTACCTGTATGGGGAGGATGTCTCTCTGGTAGAATCAGATGTTGAAAGTTGATAATACATACAGCCTCAGCTCCTAACCATCTATCAGACACCGCTCGGATGTAGTATTGGGAAGGCAAAGGCTCAAAAATAGGGATTGTAAACACTAGTAGTTGAGCTTCTTTATTAATGACCTAATGTGAAATAAAAATTAAAATAAATATGGTTATTCTGGTATCATAAACACTTTAGTAGTCTGCCGTTGAGACAACAGTATCTGTACAAGGTATGTTAAAAATAAAAAAAAATCTTGGATTTCTAAGTATACAGGATACTGAGTTACTTCAGAAACTTGCAAGTGGTTTCCTTTGGAGGATACCTGAAACAACTAAAGGTAACATTTGTACTTAATATTGTTTATATATGTACATCAACATGTACTAACAGGATACCAGTTTGACTCATTCACAGAATTTCCTAAAAATCATTCATTGAATTACTTCATGGTTTCTACAACTGCAGTTACCATAATTCTTACTATTTTTCTTTGAGTACCACCAGTACTTTAAGTGGAATATCAGAATCACTAGGAATAAATAAATGGTTATCCTAAAGAAAAATGCAATGAAAACAAAACATTGTTACAAAATTTTATGGCTGCCCACCAAGACTTTTATCTTGAAGCTTGTTTTCTCCATGATAAAAAACCAAACAAACAAAAAACAAATGAAGCCTCAGTTAAAGAAGTAGCAAAGAACTGAATCATTCTCTTATGATTTAAAGAACTTTAAAGGAATGGTTTTTCACTATATGACTCAATACTAGTACCAGATGTATGTAATATTTATCCTACCTATTCTACATATTCCACCCCACTGGGAAGCCATGCCTTAAACCTTGTAAAGATTACAACTGAATTTCTCAAGCTATGATTATACTGAATTATCAGTAGTGAAATATGTAACCACTGTGTTGCTTTAAAACCAAATAGAAACTTAATACCTAATAAATGAACTTTAATACCACTATGATCAGGGAAATAAAGTAAAAAACGAAAATGTTTATATGTTTTTCCTGTGATAGCAAAATAGTAAGGATATATCCACATACCTGTTTTTTAAGAGCAAGAAAATACTCTGAATGATAAATATGATCATTTGTAGGATCTTCAACCCAAATCCACCAGGGTTCTCCTGTGGTTCCATGGACCTAGAAGAATAGCATCCAAGCACCATGAATACTACAACTTAAGAGACTGTGCTGTTTACAGACTCAAAGCTTATTTCTCTTTCCCTAACAACTATATTGACATATAATTTACAAATAATTTTACTCATTTGAAGTATGCAGTTCAATGGTTTTAACATATTCACAAAGTTGCAAGACCATACTCACAACTTAACTTTATAACATTTTATTGCTCACCCCAAGAATGTCTGTATTCAACACCAGCTACTAATAATTTAGTACAAATTTGCCTATGCAGGACATTTGACAAAAATCAGTCATATAATATGTGATATTCTGGTTTTTAACTCACTGTTCTGTTTTCATAGTTCATTCATGTCTTGGCATACATCAGTACGATGTTGTTATCTTTTATCATCAAATAATATTCAACTAGGAAGATACTAGATAGATATTTGGTTTGTCCATTTCAGTTCATACTCATTTTCTCTCTCTCCACTCTCCTCCCCCTTTCCCTCTCTCTCTCACTTCTCTTACAAGGCCCAGTCTTACTGAGTGTTCATCTCTCCCCTCATTGTGTGACTTAAGGTGATCCCATAAGCCAATTAGATCATGGCGTTCTCATTACAACAGCTATAGTAAAGGAGAAGCTCATGACAAATACTGGTCAAATTGGACTGAAAAAGGGCTTGTGGTCTATACCCCAGGCTTGGTGAAAAGAGTAATGTTTTCTTCTTTCTCTGTCTGTTGAATATGAAAAAGAAAGCATAAGAACACTTGGAAAATACCCAGTAGGGTCAACAGACCAAAGAGAAAGATCCTGAAACATAAATGACATTATTAACCAGATTATTTAGCCATACTTTCTGGCTATTCTCCCTGTGGACCCTTTATTATACAAGATAATATATTATCTTGTTTACACTAGGCTGAAGGAGGAAATTTTTCCATTCTTAAAGCCAATATCATCCTTTTTGACAGAGATAACTATAAAACAAGCCCTCTCTGTTATTAATTATTTAAACTAGACTCTGGCAAATTATGAACGTAACAGTGTGAAAAAAGGGAAACATTCCTTTCAAAAACAGTCCATTAAATATAAAGTGAATTCATGCTTAAATATAATTTTATATTTATGTGAATTTTATAGTAATAGAAATATTAAACATAATTTTGTATCATTATCTGGTCTTCACAGAAATTCTGTGATAAAACAATAATGATTATAAAGTATATTTATGAATGAATACATCATGGGAATTAAAGGTGTGGACTTTTTAAAGCTGATGTGGAATTCAGATACGACTACAGTTGTGTGAATTTAGAGCACAATACTGAATAAAATTCATTCATATTACAAATGTAGCAATGTTTGGTAATGCAGAAGGTATTCATTTATATTTATAAGAATCCTAAAATAACCACCTGACGTAAGCACTGTGATACTACAATTACGGATTCACCAGTCTTCTTTTTCAAAGCAAAGACTGAGTCTTACTTGTCTTTGCATCTACAATTTCTAACACAGCAGCGGGTGTAAAGACAGACCTTAGAAAACATTGACTGCGTAAGAAGATCCACAGTAGACCTTTACCACATGTTTATCATCATATTTTAATAAATAACATCTAAAGAATTGAAGGAAGACAGAATGAGGACTAAAAACTGAAACAGAAATGTGATAAGACAGGATGCTATTTTAACTGAGAGAATCATGAGCACTTGGTAAGCTAAAATTATACGGCAGAACTGGCAAAAGGGTAACGTAGTGAAAATAGAGGAATATATAGCATTCATGTGGCATTCCTTCTGAAGTGGAATTCATTAAAATATTTTTCACTGTTGAAATTATAAGTTTCCTAGATTCCAGAAGAGCTCTCAGGTTGAAATATGATTAACAAAACACGTTTTTCTAATAGTTGAAAGTAAATACTACAACTATGCTTTTCATGATTCTTTTATGTTCATTTTACAGGATTTTCTATGTGCTAGAGACAGATGTAAACAGGTATACTGCAATCTATCATAGAGTACTTTTAGTTTAACAAAGATGTAAGTTTTTTCCCTTTGTACCTGATCATTCCAAGTGAAATCTGGGTAGATGCTGAGTGTCACTCGGAGGACGGTCCGTGTGATGGGTTGAATGGATGCTTCCATCATAACAGAAGGAATCTGATGAACACATTGTTTGACCTTCAGTCCAATATTCACATGATGCAGAATGTGACCTGAAAGGAAAATTTCATGCAGAAGAAATGTGTCCAGATAGAAAAAAAGAGCAGAATATTCTGACTTGTAAATGGCATTTTAGGAAGGTGATTTTATTACTTGTTTTATGATTTGCTATGTCGAATAGCTGACATTCTTGACCTGGCATGTTTGAATATTTTGTAATAGTTAACCTGAATTAGCAATTCATAGCGCTGAAATCCACTACCAAGGTTCTTTCAGGAACCTAGAGTTCTTAAAACTACTGAGACTTGATAATGTTTAAACTATTATATACAGACCCACTTGTTCCCATAGCAGTTTGGACACAGTATAGAAATATTTAGTATTTTGTCAAAATAGCTATTAATTTTTTCAGGCTCAGTTTCAAAAGTGTATTATTATAATAGGAAATTCTTCTATAATTAAGTACAATTCACCCATCTACACCTACTTCCAGAAAACAGAAGATAATACATAAAATATGGCGAGACTAATATAAAATTATCTATTCATACATTTTCATAAATAATAAGATAAAGGTAGACATGCATGGAGGTACACCAGCAAAATGGCTGTCACAAAGCAAATGTGACTATAAACAAGTGTGATTAACTAGTTTTAGCAAAACTGAAACTAAAGTTTATCATCCTTATCAAAATATAATACATGTAATTCAATATATATGTATCTTTTCCTTTTTTAAATTTTATTCTTTCTTGTAGACAATTTCATTCTATTGATAATTGCTATCCTCTATTCTATCTTAGGAAAAATATTGTTTTCTTCTACAAGTATAATAGTCATGTCAGCCTCTTTTAACTTTGGACTTTCTGCCAGCAATAATCCTTCCTCTTGTTTGTTTTCAGCCTGTCTCCCTTCTGGGTAATATTTATCCTATTTAGAACTGAAACACTACCTAACCAATACCTTATATATTTGCCTAAGAAAATGTGAAGGTTCATGGAAATAATGAAGGAAAAACTTTTCAATATTACATGAAAGAAAGTGGAACACTAGATACTATGTACACACTGACACCAACTGGGTCTAAAGATGTCTATTTGTGTAAGTAAGCTCATTTAGACATTTAGGAAGAATGCAAAGTTTAATGTTCACAGTATAATGTTCACAGTATAAATGTTCACAGTATAAATTAAATTTATACTGTACTACTGCTGATATATATAACAAAAGTCTTTGCAATCAATTAAATATTTAGAAGTGAAATGAGAGCACACATCATTGAAAGTTATCACTTATGGCAGATTCTATGTGTAAATTAATGGCATGAAAATATAAATTATTTTAACTGCTAATTCTGTCAAATAACTTATTAAAACTTGAAGTGATTTAGTGACTTTTGCTCAAATTTAGATAGAGATTTTAAAACTATGGTAAAAACTTATCTTAAGTAATGGGAAAATTTGTAATATATTTGTATTTAGTAAAAATATTTCATTTATACAGAAAAATACATTTGCACTTATTTATTTCCTTCTTACCTATTTCATCCTTCCTCATGTCTTTCAGCTTATCCACAGTAAGGTTTTTTTCTTCTAATCTTGTTAGAATGTGTGGTGGTAACACTGAAAACTGTCTCAAAGGGCTAGCCCAACCCCAAAGCCTCTTGTCAATGACTTTACTAAGATTCAGGAGCCTGTAGGTCATGGTAGGCCAACGTTTCCTTAGAGCAATTTCAAAAAGAGCACGGACAATTCTTGCTGCATTCTGAAGAACAAACGAGGCAGATTGGCAGTTAGAGTCCATGTGGTTTTTAAATATGTCAACAAATTTATTATTCCAACTCAGTCTCAAAAGAAAGGCAAGTCAAACTGCATCTTTGAATTGTGGAACAACATCTTTTCTAATATAAATGCAATTTTCTTTATCATTTACTCACAACAGTAAGCCCATTCTTTTTATGTATAAATCACCTGCTAAACTCTCAGAGTAGCCTTATTCCAAAGTTCTTAGGAAACTTAGCTCACACCCTCTAAACAGGAATGCAGCAGGAAAAGACAGAAGGCACACAAAGTACCCAGGACGCTGTTCATACATTCAGAATACAAAAGAGGAAGATACTTCCAGATATACGCAATTATTAAACTTACAAGGCTGTTCTGACAAAAACTAAGGAAGACTTATCTCATTTAATCTTTACAACAACTCCATTTCACTGGTATTAATGCTATGATTTCACAGTTACACTAAAGCTTGAAGATATTAAAATTTTGACTATGGTAATAGAAGTAGTTGGTGTTAGAGCATCTACTCAATTCTAGGGCTAAATGATTACAAATTCATTTTAAAATACTAAACTCAGTGGTCTGAGAATAGTTTCAGTAACAGATATATAGAAAGTTAAATGGAATGCATGTTTTAAAAATAATGCCTATAGCTAATTCTCAATTCTTTTGCATCCTTTCTTTGGTCATTAACTGAAGATTGTTACTGGAGATTCTTTTACCATGATGAACTTTAGAGACATCACTAAGTATGTACGGACATCTGTACTTGAAAGTAATGTTAGTATTAGACAATGTTACAAGAAATGATAAATAGTAAACATTCCAAATGGTAGAGATGATCCAGCATAAAATTATGAGGTAAAATGTGACACAAGAATTAAAATCTTTGCTTTGCGTTTTATAGAAAATGTGTATTTTTCTCCTGAAAAATTTGGACTTTTTTTTTTTTTAAATTTTAGAAGCTTAAGAAAACAAAAATGGTAGGTAGAAGTCCAAGGGTAGTTCTGATGCTCATGGGAGCCACAGATACAAGTTTTATTAAGGCCCAGAATATACATAAAGTGAGTACTTGACTATTATAACTATAAGGTAGATTTTCCTACATTACTGTTTGTTCTTATAAAAATTGTCAGGTTAGTTTTTCTAATTATCTTTGGAAGTATGTTACTTTTTGTATTTTAGAAACTATAACTGTTCTCTAAAAGCTAAAAAACAGTGGAAAGAGAAATCCCCTATGATCAGACACGAAGAAGACATTTTAACTTGCAATGATATAAATTGGGTGGGAATAATGAAAGATTGGGTGGGAAAGACTGGAACATGTAAATTTTAGAGCCTAAACTCTGAAGATCTTAAGGGAGGTGAGGTAAGAATTAACCTTAGGTGCTAAGACAAGCAAATTTAAAACATATAGAAGAATGTGAGAGGGTGCTTATGGGATTATTTATGCCTTAAATTTAAGTTTTACACTTACAACACAATAACTGAAGTACAATATCTAATGCATTCAAAGTTGATAAATCCATAACAATTATTGAAATATAATGGCAGAATAGTTACATATTTTATTATATTAATTGAAATATAATGGCAGAATAGTTACATATT